>NW_027112099.1:841375-848718 GCF_000696795.3 Halyomorpha halys | reverse complement strand
TATATACATATACATATATACATATATACATATATACATATATACATATATATACAAGCTTTGATGAAAGCATCATGAGATCTTATACCTTATACTAGCACCTGCTATTATTACTGTAATAGAACTATTTTAAGAAACGAAGAAACTGAACCACCTCAAACATGAAACTAAAAAGGATCTGGATGAAAATTTAGACCCAATGTATCATTCATTATGGAAGGCTACGCGACGTCTATTGGATAAACGTGAAAAAATTCCAAGTCTAGTAGACAATGATGAATTGATCTCTTTGCTATATGAAAGTAATCAATAGTTATAAAAAATGTTTTTTTCGCCTCGAAACCAAAGGGCAATCAACACCTAACCTAAGTGCTGCATGAAATTTAGGCTGTTGAAATTTTAAAAAAACATGCTTAAAAACAAAAGTTAAGTTAGTATTTAATACTTATTGTTGAAATAAACATTCTAATTCTTGATGAAAACCTTGCCGTTAAAATTCCTTTAATTAAGATATTCTAAAGTGCCTATATATATATACCTATTGTAGATTCACAGAGGGGGGTTTCAGAAAAGAACAAATCTTAATCCTGCAATTTCTATTAATAGGTTCATTACAATTGCGTATTATTAATTTGTGATTGAATTCTCGATATGTGATTCCATAATTAAACTGTGAGCTTTGACCTAAACAAAAGAATACATTCATCGAATTAAAGAAGAGGCGGCTCCTGAATTCCACAGAAGTCGATGGAGTCGACGACATTTGCAGACGATCGACTACAATAGTGATCAGTATTCCCGATCAGTCCACCAAAAATGGAAACAACTGAAAAAGTCCCCAAGACGCCGGTCCAAATCTGTTTCTGAACACGTATTTCTGACCATCTGCCCGTTCGGTTTAAAATTGACCATCTGTCGAATGTACTTCAGCCTTGGAAGACTTCCTCCCTTTTGTCTTTACTGTCCTCAGTTCCAGGACAATACTCGGTTACCGGATAGGTGCTTAAAATCAGCTACCAAAGGAGTTAAGTCCTCCATTTGGCTCGTTCTATCTCTTGACAAAAAGTGGAAAAAATAGGAGAAGAAAACCCGACGAGCTGTCTAAACGTCAGAAGGATGGATGACCTGCCTCCATAAGATATCATGAATCAAAATAAATTGGCCTCTAGCGGGAATAAAAAACAACTGTAGATAAGGGAAGTATTAATTGGCTGTTTCTGCGCAATTATGGTCAGATAGCGAGGTTTAAATATTTATAATGAATGAACTTTTTAGCCAAGTCCATTTGCATTTTATCTGCCTAGTCTCCAGTTAGCCAGTCCTGTTATTTCCCTCCGGGCAATCATGAATGAAACCATCTGAGCACTTCGTTATGGAGCTCTAATCTAACATGTCCAGACATTTGAGTTTCCTCTACCTATGACTAATAAGAAGTATCTACTCCAATGTATGTTTTCGTAATTGGCTATCATTTTTATTAATTATGAGGTTTGAACGATATTTGTATGCATTTAGTTTATTCATTCGATGTTTTATTTTAATTAGTCAACCAAAACAAAAGCTCTACCTTGAACTGCAAAACATAGCGTTATTGCAAGGAATTTAGATGAAATACAAAACAATTTTAATTGCATACAAAGCGTAAATAATCCAAAATAAAAAAGTTAAATTGTGTTCATCTAGAGTGAACACCGTCATCATTTATTGACGATCATCATAACCGACAAAATTGTTCTATCAAATCTAGATAAAATTACATTTAGACCGGGTTTAAAGTGGTTTGAAATGCGTTAAGCGAATATAACAGGATGCAATGCATTTTTATTTAACAGCAAACATCTGATTCATCATTATGGTTACTAAATTTTAATTTTTAGTGAAAGGATTATAAACAAATTGACGGGTATTTTCCAAATATAATACTGAAGTAGTTTAGAAACAATGCAGTAGCCGTCCTTCTTTCTTCGTCTTGATCCTTACCACCGATCTTACCATAATTTTGTTATTCTACTTGGTTGAAAAAAAAAAAGCATGGTGTATTAAGGTAGATAATGTAATAAAAAAAATCTGCAACTTTCACTTACTATCCAACTTATGTCCCTAAGTTTTATGTAGATTAGAGGACTCGTGTTGAAACTATCGCTATGCTTGTGATTTTAAAAAAAAATCTGGACATTAGGCGAAAATTATAAAAACAAAAATCATATTGCGTCAAAATCTCGAATTCGAAATTTTTCACGATTTCAATACTTTCCCTTTCTCTATATTCCACGTATAGGTAAATGAAACCACACATGTTCCCGTAGTTTCTTTACAAATCCGTAAGATATTAATTAGTATAAATACTAGAAGCGCGAATGTATGGGGATTTAGAATACATTGAATAGAGTAGTCCTGTAAGTTAAGGGTGGATCAAGGTGAGATGATAAGTTAGTGAGATTTTTGTCTTACACGTTCTCACTTCATTGATGGTTCCTTATCTCTTGCTACATCGAATTCTCCACTTTTTGTGAAATTATGAACCATCGTTACTCATTAAACAGTTTCTCTTTTCGGAAAATGAAGTCCACATTATGCTACAGTGATCTCATCGGCCTGAGGGATAGCAGAAAGTCATATCTCTTATCTGCATATGAAGGAGAAGAAAGGCCGGTGATGATCGATAGCCTCTCGCCAAAGGTCGAAGAAAGCAGGAGGAATCGAAATAGATTTCTGGTCGAATACCATTCACATATCGGCTTTGATAACAGCAGGTGATTATGGCCATTAAGTTAGAAAAAAAATGATCTTTTGAGAACGGATGTAAGTGATTAACTTTTTGATTAGATCAGAATAAATTTATTGAAGAATTTTCACTGGAAAACTTTCTTAATCCCTTAAAATTAATTATAAATAATGTAACACCTTACAAGAAAATTATTCAGATTTTTAACTATATCTGAACTAATCTGTTCAGAAATTCAAAATGACCTAAGTTGACAATAAAGAGGCAGAGGAAGAATTATATCTTGGTGGAAACAATAAAAATTTGACTCTGATGTGTGTCTGGTACGCTGGGCTTCACTCCTGGACTCATATCCTTAACCTTCGTTTAAGTTTAGTTAAACGACGGTTAGCCTTCGTTTGCTTCTGCACCTCTTCCCATCCAGGATCTTTGCTTCAACAATAAATTTTGATCCTTTTAACTATCCCCTAAAACAAACAATTTCTTTTTTCAAATCAAGTTTTGACTGAATCTTTTAGCCTCTCGCTTTTAACTATTCGTTATATAATAGATTTTTATCTCAAAAATGAAAAGAAAGATGAAATGGATTATGTTGAAAACAATTGACATTTAGTGAAGCGAAAATGCAAATTTAACCTATGTTCTGACATCTGCTCTCTCATGCTCTTACACCTTAGCTATAGGGGTGAAGATAATACCAACTTAATAGAGGCTGTTGTTGGAGGTTTTACTACCGTAGTCATTAACTCTCCTATAGGCACTAAGTAATGACATCATGTTCCATCAGCCGGGATGTGCAGTTATACCCCATGACATTTGCTAGTACCATCTCATAACAGTTATATCATCCATGGAACACTAATGATTCCTACTCATCAGCTGCCCATTCCGCGACCTATTAGAGGTGAGTTCGTTGCAACTTCAATAGGGGCGTATTGAAAATTACAAATAGCTTTTTCTAATGCCTTAAAAACCATTTTCTATCCTAATGTCATGAATTTGGTAGCAATATTTGCGGATCTTTAAAGTCTTGTCAAAGTATTATACAATAAAATTAAAATATTATAGGGCATGTTGTCCATGTAATAGAAACGAATAATATAGTAAAGACTAAGTTTACATATGTATGACGATATTAAAAATATATATATTTTTTAACTTGTTAAACATTTGTTGCAAAAATTGCTGTGAATAATTAATTAAAGAGGAAAAGAACATTGTTTCAATAGGAAAGTGCATAAAAAAAAAAAAAA
This sequence comes from Halyomorpha halys, assembly GCF_000696795.3. NCBI lineage: Eukaryota > Metazoa > Arthropoda > Insecta > Hemiptera > Pentatomidae > Halyomorpha > Halyomorpha halys. The sequence goes on along the minus strand of NW_027112099.1, from coordinate 844,740 downwards.
AAAAATGGCAAGTAAAGAAATATTGTAAGTCGAAAAATAAAAAATCTGGAAGAGATTAAGTAAAACGGTTGAAATGGTAGAGACTTTAAAAAAAAACAAAAAAAAACGTCAGAATGAAGATTACCAAGGGAAATGGGTAGAGCATTCACAACCGTTAAAAATAAATAATGTACCACTAACGTCTTGTATCTATCTTATTAAACATGTATCCTTGATATTTACATAATATTTGATTTTAAAAAATAGTCACTTCAAAAAGCATACAAATTTTCCAGGATTTGATTTTAGAAACGTTCAAGTTTTTAAATCTTAGAGTTATATTTTGCATTTAGCCTGATAGGTTTTTTTTTTCAGAGTTTTTAGGAAATTTTTTTATCACATTCGGATACCACTTTGAAATAGAATGATATATGGTATGTCGAGTACCAAATATTATGGAGAGCTGATTTCTGATTTTATAACCAAATCTCCAATATATCGACCCAATGTTTTTGGAGAAAAGCTGTAGATATTTTTTTAGTTCGGATATATATTTTTTATTTGATTTTCGTATTCTAACCCAATAATAATTCAATAAGTTCTTAAATTAGGGATAATGGATTAAATAATATTTTACATCATTCTGACATAAGATCTAATAGCTATAGTTAATAAATAGTATCTTATTATAATATAAGATGTATGTATTAAATAAGATAAGCTTAAAAGAATTACAGAATTTCGTTTACTTAAAGTCGTGATTTTGTTAACCCCGTGCTACTTCCACCCTCTTAATTGTTTTATTTTGAATACATTTACTTATAAATAGAAGATTGCTAGGACATTGGTCGATGCCCGTTTCAATACTGATATATTATAATGATAATAACAAGTATAATTAGATCAAATACTTTCCCACTTGCCCCTGTGTCCGCGTTGTGGCTGTCAATTTTTCATTTTAAAATATTAACTGATATCGAGTAGTGTTATGAGTTTTGTTAAAACCAGCGTTCGGCATAAATTCATCCAGGATAAATATAGCGTGTACTATGGTATATTTTCTAGTAAAACTTCTTCACATTTCATTTTTTTTCTTATTTCAAACCTCACCCAAATTTTTTTTTTAATAATTTATTTATTAATATTTACAACTGTATACATATAATATGTACCTCGGAGGGATACAATACTATGTCCATTTTTTTCCATATTGACTTTTTTACAGAGTTAAAATCAGCTTTTCTCATATTTCTTAAAGGAATAGAGCACTATGTCCAAAACCAGTTAGAACCGGATATAGCATGTTTTAAAACAACACCAAGTCCACTTTCATTTAGAGGGATAGAACACCACTTGGTGTTTTATCCTTATGAAGCATGTGAATTACTACTGGACATAGTGTTGTATCCCTCCGAGGTACAGATATACACATCAAGTAAATTTGCTGTAAGTGATATTACGACATGATAAAAACATGTGGAGAATCTACCCATTGATAGAACTCCAATCACCCAAATTTATATAAATTTGGAACAGATCTCGGGTAGAATTCCTGAATTCCAAACCACTTTTAGGATTTACGTTATAAGAACTATAAATAATTTACGTTATAGATTTTATCGAATACAAATTACAATTTAATAAGGGCACATATATTTCATACCAACTTGGCAATTTCCTGCACCTTTTATTAAATTCTATTCGGCCCGCGCCCCAGATTCGGACGAGCCCATTGCCGCAGTCACGAAGAGCAGAGCTGTTATCCACTACTTCGTGATCCGCTCTGGATTTGTTCACTTTCTCCAAAATGGTCCTTAGTTAGGATAAGTGCTCTCCAAAAACAATAACCATTATCTCCAGCTGCCACAGAACACGATATTAATATGTAACAAACATATTTGAAATTCATAATCGAGATACTGGAGTACGTACTCTAATAAAATAATAAAAAAGAAATAATATTAAAAAAAGAAATAAATCCTCCATTTATGACAGCCTTTAGTCTATACTTAACTTTTAAAAATAAGGTTTACGTTACTGGAGCTTGGTATTAAAATCTTTAGTACATGAAGTGGATGATATGAGTATTATTTTTATGGGTGACTTTTTGTATAAATCATAAACTCATATCGTTACCCTTTCAACTGTGGTCGAATATGTGTCAGTTTGAGATTTCCAAGAAGAATCATTCCAGATTCCTCCACTTTGGGTTTATCCTTCCATTGGTATAAAAACTCTTTTATATAATTCAATTTAATTAGTGAAAAATTCATACCTTATGTCGCTCATGACTACTATAATCATGAATGAAAAACCAAAACCGTGCTGGCAAAAAACACCCAATTGTACTTGCTTATCAGAGGAATTCACAATAATTTTGGAGAACATAACAATAATGATTAGAGAAAATAAGAAATATTTAATGTAAACAATAAGAATTTTTTCAAAATTCCCTTCAAACCCCTATAAACCGGGAACCTCGCTTTCGGGATGCTGACTAGTATTCGTTTTGACCGGCTAATCCTAAGTTGTTTCAAAGAGACAATTAAATGTAGGAAGTATTCAGTAAGTATGACAGCAAAGTTATTTTCTTTTTTATAAAAAATATTTAAAGAATATTTTACTTCAAAATCTCTTAATTTTTTATGATAAAATTTTCTATCAGTTTGGTTTTCTTCGTCATAATTCTTCTCTTTTCTTTATTTATGTATTCTTTTTTAATTACATTAATAGAAAAATTTAATTGGATTAAAGCAAAAATTTAATTGCATTAAAATACAGGAGTGATTCTACTAACCTTTTTTTTTGTTTTTTTAATTATTTCAAGGCATCAACCACTTCGTGGTCATTATTTCCTTAATATCCGAAATTTGTATGAGTTTTTATTGCCTTAACTTCCAAATTGAAATGTATAACTATTAAAAAATTGAAACTTGTGGTCAACTTTTAATATATTTTATGGCAAAGTTTTGAGTGATTCAGAAATTCGAAAAGTTTATTTACGGTCTGTTTGTTATTTTGAAAAATTAATAGAGATATGCTGGTAATTCATACAATGATTTGATGGATTCATAAGCTTGGTATTTGGTAAAGATGTGTTTTATGATAAGTCGCGTTAATCCACCATGATTCGTGGTTATAGGGCATAGTTCCCGATATTCATGCTAACAATTCACGAATTAAAACAAATAATAAATTGCCTTATATTTACATTTTATTTTTTGCAAAATCTAAACCAATTTCATAAACATGTCGATTTAGAATTTATGTTATTATTTTTAATCAAGCAAAAAAATTAATTTAATTTAAATGTTAAAGAAGATGGCCTCGTGACCTTATATTGTAAACTGTTTTTAGAGTTCTACTACTGGGTAGTTTCTCTACAT
>NW_027112099.1:791812-839285 GCF_000696795.3 Halyomorpha halys | reverse complement strand
ATTTTTTTTATTTTATTATGTATGAGATCATTCGTCACTATTACCTATTGCCCACAACTGTGTGGCAGATTGTAATATCTATCAATAAATAAATCTATCAAATCATATTTTATTTTATTTCTTGCAAAACCTAAAACATCTCGTCCTGCAAAAAATACATAATAAAGGCAGTTGTGATATATTAAATTCACTTTGAGAATAGATTACTATTTTATTATTATCCAATCAAATGCTATATACAAATTTAAACTATAAATGGCGATATATTGCAGGAAAACGTAAAATTCGAATTCTCCTTCACCCAACAGCTCCAACTTAAGATATAAACTAATATATAGGTATTAATAAATAAAAATACACGTAATGTAATTATACGTGACACATTAAAAAATTATATGTACATACGTATTAAGTAATATATTATCTTGTAGATATATAGGTCTCAAAAATCAAAATTGTTTGTTGTCTTTAAATAATATATACGACACTCTGAATCTAATTGAACCATTTTGAGAATTTCATCCTTTACCCCTAAGAAATACAATTTTTGGAAAGATCCTGATAATACTCAAAATTGGTAAATTATTGAGTTCCGCTGAGATTTGATATGTAATAATAACCCACCGCATTGACAATAATACTTGTAATAAATATTTAAATGTTATTAAAAAAAAAATCAGCTACTTATGATACTAACTTTTGGTATCTTTTAAAACATTCAATTTTCCAGAATTATTTTTTTGTATAGTGAAATAAGCCAAAAAAAAATATTAGAAAAGACAAGTAATGTACATATTTTCACTCATATATAAAAATATTTTCACTCATACAAGTTTTTCGAAAGACGAATTAGAACAATGTAAATGAACAATTATCTGAAAGTATTAACAATAGATTAGATACACAGATAACGAAATAATAACGTCCTACAAAGAACATTGTTGCGCCTTGTGATCTAATCAGGCGGTTACAGTTGGTTTAGTTAACCAATTAGTACTGGTATAACACTAGAGGCTCCAAGATAATTCAGTTGGCTATTAGTGCACTTCTACAGACTATCTTATCTCTTACTGGCAGGCTACTGTCTCAGGTAGTTAGATATTCTAGATTAGGAATTACTATTTTTCTCATAAAATGATCTGGAGTAATTCTAATCGGTTATAAAAAAAGTGAAATAATAGGAATAAATCATGGATTAATTAACTAAATGCAATAGTCAACCGATTTTAATTAATTTAATCAACTCCATTCTATATTATTTTCATTCGCATTATCTAGTACACATTACATTACTATTTCTGTTGAAGTGATCCCTTTTCAGGTAATATATTGAACCAATAAGCAAGAGTAAATTGCAGTTTGAAATAGATTATTACGTGAAATATGGATTGGAGTCTATAATTCTTTTAGATACTTCAAGTATTTTGGAATTTATTAAAAAAAACAAAAACAGAATTTTACAAACATCTCTTTATGGATATAATGTAACCAGCAATAAAGTCAATCTAAAGGCGAGTAGTTAATTTTGAGTACATACAGCCTTAGACATTTTTTTTATGTAGGAGGAATCTCTCTTTCCGCCAAAATATGGAAAATAATGTATCTTTTAAAATGATGTTTAATTATTAGAACTGTTGAAGAGATTCGATACTTAGGACTCCATCTTGACAAGAGACTTACTTGGAATCCAGACACAAGACTGAAACGACAAGAAACCGCTCGTAGAATCCGATTGCTAGAACATCTACTTGACAAACGCTATAAACTTCCCATTCACTACAAAAAATTAATATACACTATTATCAGATCAATTTGGAAATATGGAAATGAGCTTTGGGGCTCCACCAAACCATCAAAGTCCTCCCGCATCCAATCCTTACAATCCAAAATCCTACGTAATATCCACGATGCTCTTTATTACGTAACAAATAAACTCATCCACAAAGACCTTAACATCCCATTCGTTGCAGATTTGGCCCAAAACATATATGCGTCTTTTCATTTCAAACTCCTTACCCATCCAAACCCATTAATTCTTAATCTCTCATCCTTAACAATCCCTGATAATCCTCCGAGGCGTCTGAAAAGAAGATGGCCACGGGACCTTCTAATTTAAATTAATGCTTGAAGTATCACCAATAGGTGGTTCCTTCCCAAGATTTTCAAGTGTATATGAAACATAGAACATATTTCCTAATTGTATTTATTATTTGTACACTTGTAAATCACATTAAAAAAAAAAAATTAGAAACGTACACCTGATATTGTTGTAGAAACAATTAATATTTGTTCGTTTGACAGCCATTCCTAATTATAGAAATCAAACCAGATCCCGATTTAGTGATCAAAAAAACATTCATTATCATTTATTTACAATTTTTTATATTAGAAACAGCCCCGGTTTCGTAGACATTAAAAATACTGTGGGTTTCAAACAAATCAGTTCATTAGAAAACCTCGTCGCACATTTGATTTAGATATTTTGATTTTCGAAATCTCATTTCAAATTTTTTATCAGAGACTAAAAATAAAAAAAAATTGAAATGATTCTTAACCGTCTGATTAACTATAAATCTTTTTTAACAACCATTTTTTGAATGATACTTGACCCACATTAGACCCGACATATTGGATTTTCGAAATGTCTAGCTTGTGAAAGCTAGACAAGCTTTTATGTGAGATGCAACTATATGTTATCAAGCGAGACAATGTTTATACCCAATACATTTTATTATAAATATAGTACATCATCAAATAAATCTTCTTGTTGGTGATATATTATTTTACAGCTCTATTCTTTGTTCTGTAATATTCCCATAGTTTTTTTTCTAAATATATTTATAAATGTGAGAAAAAGACGATGTATATGTCAATATAATACTTCTATTGTTGAAAGAATCTTTAAAAAATTTGTTTTCTCAATATAATAATATTTATATCAAGTTCTTGTAAGTTATAAAAGAATTTCTCCACACACTCCATAATAACAATATTACATTAGTACAAACTAAAAATATTTATTAATTAGATATACAAAAAAATCAAGAATTTGAAAATGGAATTGGCTGGTTTTAGAATGGAACAGTATCTGACCTTCTGCTGTATATCAGATATTGCTGTATATCACAGTTTATTTTATTGGCGACAGTGCAGTCATACAAAAGTGCAGTTGTTGTATTAGATGCAGCTGATCACGAGGAATGATAAAGTATTTGCAGTTGGCTGACCCTGGGTAGGAGAGAAAGCAAATCCACCGGCTATCTCTCGATTCTTAAGCAGTCCTTATCTATCTTACTGTAAGTGTTCATTGTGTGCAAGTGTGTCCATGTTCCCCTGTCCGCTTATAATGTCATTCAGAAGAATTAATGCTCTTAAAAAAGGAAAACCATTCTGACTGAATATGCGTGGTAAACTTCTGTGCCTATGATGTACACCTGAGGCATATGAATATATTTTCAAGTGAATTTATAAATATTATCTTTCGTAATAAACAGTAGTCGTACTATTGTTTGAAATTAAAAACTGAAGAGGATGTGATAAATAAATCTATAAGTCACATTATTAATTGAAACCTAAGAAATCACTGATAACCTATTACACAAATCCAATAAGCTAAATTTCATATTGTTTGTTGTTGTTTAATTTTTTTGTACCTTAAGATCTGAAACATTGTTATTGTTTATAATTTGTTTTTATACACGTACACTTGCGTAAGATGACAAAGCTTGTATGAATTTACAAAGTTTAATTTTATTGCATAAAAAAACATACAAAAATTATATATAATACAGAGTTCTTTAGAAAATTGTTGATTCTGGTTTATTTCGTCATGTCATACACATCTGCAGGCCAACTGCTGGATCATATAAACATGACAAATAAACCAGAAAGTTTTTATTTTTATTATTTATTAAGTCTTTCGTCAAATCAACCGGATTGATAAATCCGACTCATTTTATTATATACTTTATTTGGTACACCTAAACACAGAAAAAAAAAGGCTACCATGAAATCTCCTAATTCATTAATACTGTTGTAATAAAAATGATTCCTTAGAATTTCACGAACGTTTAATTCGGGGAGAAAAAGACCATTAATTTCACCAGATATGTTTTAGAAAGAAATAAGGTTAAACAATTATAAACGTTCAAGATTGATGTTTGCAATAAAATTAGTATCAATAATAGTAAAAAACAGAAATAAATGAAAAAAAAATGTAGATTGTATACATAAAACATAAACTATTATCATTGATGGAATTCATTCGAATCTACTGAGTATATGCTCAGAACTATTATTATTATTTTTAATAAGTATCAACATCTGAGCTTATTTAATCATACTTCTGAAATAACTTATTGTTGGCCATTTTCATATTAATCAAAGATCTTACTAATAAATATTTTTTTTAGAAAAATGAGGTTTAAAGTTTTTTTCTCTATATTTTTTTTAATTTTATTTATTTATTCATTTATTTATTTAATGTAATTTACAACTGTACAAAATAATACAATAAGTAAATATGTTGTTTGTTTCATATACACTTGAAAATCTTGGGAAGGAACCACCCATCGGTGGTACTTCAAACATTAATTTAAATTAGAAGGTACCGTGGCCATCTTCTTTTCAGACGCCTCGGAGGATTAACAGGGATTGTTAAGGATGAAAGATTAAGAATTAATGGATTAGGATGGTTAAGGAGTTTGGAATGAAAAGACGCATATCTGTTTTGGGTCACTTCTGCAAGGAATGGGATGTTAAGGTCTTTGTGAATGAGTTTATTTGTAACGTAATAAGGAGCATCAAGGATTTTTTACGTAGGATTTTGGATTGTAAGGATTTAATCAATAATAAAATTTATTTATATTACTAGTTGAAAAATCAGTACTATAAGTTGCAGGAACAAATGACTCACCATTCTATCGTAAAGATTTCTGAGATAGAAAATGTCTTGCGTGAGATTAGAATGATTGGAGAATAAAATAACTATTTGACAATCTATGAGACTCTTACGATGCTGAGTTTAAGCAATTAGAAAAATATCTATTTAGCTAGTGCTAGATGGAGTAAGCTTTTAGCTGGATTTAACCAAGTAGTTGTCATTTTAGAGCTTTATTATTCTTTAACAACAATAAAAGTTCAATATAATGAACATTAAAATAAGTTTGGTAATTGTAAAAATATATCGTACTTTTATGAGTAATAACTTCCGGATTTGCTTGATTTAAAAATATTTTTGTCGAATTATTTTCAGATTTATAATTGAATAATGTCTAATAATTTTTGTAAAAAATCATATTGACATGGGTTATTTATTTTATCAACGTTACTAACGTTGGTTATTCATTTAATTCCAGAGAAACATTTTAGTTTCAATATATTTTTGTAAAACTTGGTGCTGTAAAGTTCTCGAATAAGATTAGAAAGATATGAATAAATTTTTTTTTTGGTTAAATAGCATCCAAATATGACATTAAATTCTACAAAATCATATTCAGGAATGAAAAGCATTTCCAGCTACAAGAATTTACGGAGATAGGTATGTCCCTAACCCATCGGATATTAAGAGAATACAGACTACTAATAGTAGAGAGCGGATAAGCCACGGCCTATTAGTCCACAGTCAGTGGAAGAGATTAATTTCGCGAGATCTCGAGACCGACGACTTATCGGACCATCTCCCACATCCGCGCTGCATATATTGAGACCGCCGACATTTCAATCTGAACTTTCACCTCTCTTATCGATGCTTATTCGTATAATTTACCGATAATGGGTCGATATTGTAATTGGACGATCTTTGATACACTCGCATTATACTCCCTTTAGTACAAGAAGATAAAATCAATAACGGTCTATATGGCAGTTATACGGGCCACTATGGGTTTCCGATCTGATTCATACCTACAGACTCAAATGTGATTCTTTGTATTTATTCTTTAGGGGAAAAACTAACACGCATGTAAGCTTACTGACCATCTGACCGGATACCGAACATGTGCTAACGGTACCAGAGGAGTGGAGGAAGTGAAAGAATGGAATAGAGAGCAAGTCGTGATCATACAGAAGATACATATCTATATGGCCTATGGTTATGATGATTTACTGCCTGCTAATGCAGATCTGCTTTACGAGGCGGTGTGCTAAAGCGGTTTGTTAATAACTTGTTAACATTTCTACATTTCAGTGCTACAAGTAAAAATAAACAGAACTGTCATATGAAGTAGTACTCTCAATTCCAACCTCCACTTTTCATACTTAAACAGCGCTATAGGAGTAAGTGTTTAAATGATTAGTCGATTACATACCAAGTATTTGCATCTTTGAATGTTAGAAGAGATGCATTCATTTTATTAGTTTTATCGTATTGCAGTACATAGAGAGAAACGGACGGTTTGAGAACAATTCAGAATAGTCCAAATAAAGCAGTTTCAGAGAGCTGTGTGTTAAAGGACTGTATTTCTGAGATTAGTTATTTTATGATAGGGGTATTCATAATGTTTAGTTTAACATGTTAAATGGAAAAAATTGTGTTAAATAGAGAAATATTTGCTTCTTTTAACATGTGGAAACGATATAACATTTAACATGGCTGAAAGTCTGTTACTAGGCCTGTTAAATGGAGAATGACGTCACACAACTGACTAGCTGAGCTTCACACCATTTTGTTTGTTGTCGTGTTAGGTTACTCGCTCGTAGTTTGTGTTATTATTCCTTTGGACGTTCATAAAACTGATAAAGCATTGGATAATCATAATAATGCAATGTAAAAAAAAAAAAAGTGGGAGAGGAAACTAGAAACAACTGTGGTAGAAATTAGATGATATGGCAAAGCCGTTAGAGATTTTATTATCTTAAAAAGATATCAAGGTTACAAAAAAAGTTGCATTTAACATATAACGCGGACTTGAAATTAGGCTGCTCACAATCCTATAGTTATTACATTTACCATGCTAAAACTTTTTACATTTAACACATCAAGAATACTCCTAATATTAAGTCTAGAAGGCGAGTGCCGTTTGTGGTGAGCAAGTAGTAACAAAGAATTAGAAAAATAAGAAATTAAAATTTATTTGACTTAAAAAATATATTAAATATTTCAAGAATTAGTTAGGGTTAATATATTACTTAAAACATATAAAAATGATACTTAAGAATTTTTTAAAACTATTTTGAATAACATTAGTTCTTTTTCTTGAGGGACAAAACGGTTTCCATTTCATCCTAAAACAATGATGACTTCTAACAAGGTTTAGACGGTGTAAAATTTCGTTCTTATAGCTAATTTAAAAGAATTTAACATAAAAGTGGCCTCTACGTATGTTTTTTTTTTTTTTTAAAACTTCATCACCCTAAATTTTGTGGCCTAAATCTTACCATCCTAAATTGTACCAACAGTTGAAGAGGCGAAACGAAGGAAAAGCTGGTTTATCATTATTATTATATTGCCAGTGATTTCCAATATAAAAGTATGAACAACATCCTCTTTTGCTTTAGGATATAAACAGCACTACCAAGAACACCGCATGTTGTCTAGGGCCCATCAATTATGGGAGACATACCCACTATTTACCCGAAGTCATCGGTGTTTAGAAAGGATTGTTGGTTAGGGCTTTTTTTTTGTTGAGAATGGCGTTGCATGACTGGACTCGCTGACTGAAAAAACACTCCAGGATCCATCGCTCAATTCCAAGATAAAAAAAAAAACATTATTCACAATGAAACAATATATGTGGCTTATTTTTTAAATTCCTCTGTTTTTTTTTATTTATTGTAATTATTGATTAGTAATGAAATAATCTACCCTAATTAGGAGCAATAAGTAGTTGAGTTCTCAGGGTTCATTTATTTCATATATACATAAAATAGAATATTTAAAAAAAAATGTAAATGATTACAACTGTGCTCAGAAAATTTAAAAAAAAAACTGATAATAATAAAATATAAAAAAAATGTAAATGATAAAAATTGCGCATACAAAATTAAAAAAAAATTTATGATGAAAAAAAATACAACTACTATTTTTCTGAATTGAAAAAACTGTGTCAGCATAAATTAAATTTACAACATAAGAATTGAAGTGTTCAGTATTTGTAATGTATTTTATTTTACCCAGCCTATGTTTTCTAGAAGGAAATATTGGGAAAATAATTAACTAAATGTTATTCTGCTGCTGTTTGTTCAAAGACCTTACCATAAAACTACTGAAAATCAGTTTCTAGATGAAACGTTAGGAGTGGTAAAAGTTATTTCAGAGACATAAAAGCGGGAAGATAAAAAAATAAGGATGTTGAAAGTAGTTAAAATCCAATCCGATCCCATTACGGCAACTTAAATAAAAAACTATTAATACTGTTTTGTTTTTTTAAATTTGTTAGTAGAGGTACAGTCACCGAAGAATGTATTTGCACACTTTGTCTTTTCATTATACAATGAATTAAAATAATAATAAAAAAGTCAGAGGTTCCTCAATAAAAAGTACAATTAAAACTTGTTAAAAACCAGTATAAATTCAATTAAAAATATTGATCATAATAAAAATGTTTATAAACATAATAAAACACAAGGAAAAAAGTATTTGCATACTAAGTTTGCTAACTAGCTCTTGTTAGTATGCTTGAGTATTATCCTGTTCTTTTCTATCAGTATTATAAAATATTTCAATCTATTAAGTTCGTTTTAATTTAACCGATCCTAATGCCAAAAACAATCGAACTAAGTGCTGCTACTCGCGAAAAAGTTATATTATTTAGAAATCAAAGAAAATCGTATTGCGAAATAGCGGATTTGTTATGTATTAATTTTTCTACCGTCAGATACGTAATTAAGAGATTCGAAGAAAGAGGCACAACTGCAAATAACTGGCACAAAGGACATCCAAAGTAAGTAAATGAGAGGATGAAAAGAAAAATCAAAATTGAGGCGATAAAAAATCCAGGAATTAGTGCAGTTCTACCCAATATGGTCGAATCGACTTTTGGGGTCTGTGTGGGCACTACAACAATTAGAAATGTTTTAAATTCTGAATTAATTTACAGCAGGGTCCCGAGAAATAAACCTTATATCAGTAAAACCAATCGTAAAAAAAGGCTTTTATTTAGTAGGGATTACATCAACAAGCCCATCATTTTTGGGAAAATGTATTATTTTCTGACGAGAGTAAATTTAATTTGTTTGGATCTGACGGCAGAAAAACGATATGGGGAAGGAATTGTGAAGAATTCAGGGAGAAAAACAACTCAGTTACTGTAAAACATGGAGGTGGGAGTGTAATGGTTTGAGGATGCGTTGCTTATAATGGTGTAGGAAATCTCGTGCCTTTTAATGGTTATGTCAAGATTTTGCGCCATAACCTGCTAGCCAGTGCAGGATCGGTTTATTTGTATGCATGATAATGATCCTAAACATACAGCAAGCAACACTAAAGAGTGGTTAATATTTAACATTTGCAAACAACTCCATATCCCTCCACAGACCCCTGCCTTAAACATAATCGAAAATTTGTGGCATATTTTAGATAAAAATGTTCGAAAACACTAAATAACATAAGTTAGTAGAATTTGTTAGCTATAATACAATGTGGGATGAATTTAGTGGTGGAGTGACAAAGTAATACAATCTTAAAATTATTTTATGATTGGAGAAGTTTGTCGGGGGGTGCGGTCAGCAAAGAACAACATAAATAAACAAAACCATATTTATTTATTTTATGCCGACGTTTCGACCTGAGTTTCAGGTCTTCATCAGGGCTATAGAACAAAAGAGATAACAACACCATTTAGAGTAACATACAATTGAAAAGGAATAGTATACAAACAAATTTAGAATTATACAAAATATTGAATTAAATCATAAATGATAAAAAATTGATAACTGATAATTGAATAGTACAACATTTTTAATTGATTGATATTCGTGGAATTTTATGGTAGTAAATTGAAAAACAGTGACAGATGAAATATAATATCATGTAGGTAAGAAGATATGTATAATATAAGATATGCAAGTAGTGTCTAAAAAAAAATGAAAAATTAAATAAATGAATTGAATCTACAAATTGAACATTATGACAGACAATGAAAATAGTGAGCGGCTTATATCTGAATTACATTGTGAGTATTAACTTAAGAATGTAATTCAGATATAGTTGACCATGGATGTTGATCAAAAAATGGGCTAATTATTTTAATATGGAAAAAAAACTTTATATTATTAATATAAAATAGAAACTAAAGCATTCATAAACTAGGTAAACATTAATATTGAGAACTAATATATCATTTGAAGAGCTTGTATAATTCAGAATATCAAGTTTAATTTTTCGAAAAAAATATGTCAATATTTATAAATTCTTAACTATGGCCCTTTCATGTTTCTATGATTGTATTTAAATAAAAAAGGTAGGTATTGAAACCATTTAATTTTTTTTTTTAAATGACAACTAAATAAAACTAATAAATAATTTATTTTATAATAATTGACTTCATAAAAACTTAGAAGTGCAGAAAAATAATAGTAATGAGAAAGTCAAATCATTTATGAATTTTCTAAATCTTCCAGTGTGAAATGTGTCCATTTTGTATTTGTTTCAGATAATTTTTCAGTGATGAGAGGAACCGAGGCTTAAACATAGTCTTTGAAATTTGAAGTGAAATAAGCGTGCCAAATGCGGTGAAAAACATATTCTGGCTCAAAATAGATATTATTTAGAAAGCAGAAATAATTTTATCACCGAAAATCATAAGAGAAAGTCACGGATTCGACCTGCAACTATGAAGGGGTCACGGAAATTGAATTACAATCTTCATAAAATAAAAAGGATTAAACTTTAATTTAATTAAAAATCCATGTGCAAGAACATTCAAGGACGATTTTATCGTTTTTATATTAGTAATAATTATGGTATTGGGAATAAGAGAGGTAAAAGCATAGTGAGCGATTTTTGGTTTTTATTTATATGTAATAAGAGTTGTGCCAGTGGTGAGATGACTCACTTAAGTAGAGTGTTTGCGGTTTTAGTGCACTTGCTCTGCCTCCACTGACTCATTACATGCGGTGGGAGATATGCGGTGAGATCTTAAAGAGCTCTCTCATAGGGGGACCCTCATGTCGATAGTAAATATTGTATATAAGAGTGTAAAGTCGACTGGTGATTATTTCATTTATTTATTTTTTCATGTACATAGTTTGATTATGTTTATTTTTGTTGTATATATTTAGAAAGAGATTTTATTTATTTTTATGTACTTTTTTTCATTGATTTATTTATTTTTATTCTTATGCTATTTTATTACAGTATGAATGTGATCAGTTATCACTATTAACTATTGCCCAACAACGTTGTGGCACATTGTAATACTTATCAGTATAAAAAAAAAAAATTATATGTAACTTATATATAACCTCAGGTAACATATAAATCCCATTCACATTCCTCTCTAAGGTGACTAAACACAAATGCTTCGTGTTACTAATTTTTAACTCATTGGTTCAATTCATTAATTGATACACCATTAATTCATTACTTTCCATTAACGTTTAGGGATCGCGGACTCCATGTTCCGATGATTTCATTTCTATTCCATATTTAATATACCTTAATTAGTTAAATTATAAGGTAATGCGTGTATAGTGATTAAAAACACGTTATAAATGTTTTATACTTGATTTCATAATGTACTTTATTGCTGAAAGAGTTTTAAGTTTGATTTCAATATTTTATGTATTATATACTGTGAAATTTCATGTCGGGAAAATAGTTCGAATCATGGATGTGATCCTTGAAATAAACTACTATTATAATTTATTTTTGGTCAAAATCAATGCCAAGCCACTTAACTGAAATATATGTAAGCATATAAGACCTAGAGAGGGAAAGAAATGTAAATAACACTACTCTTTAAAATTATTTTGTTATTCATACATGATTAATTTATTATTCCGAAGATCAGTGATTCTCAACTACTGTGCCGTCACTGACAGTGGCTACTTCAGATATGAAAACTAGTTTTTTCTTTTAATTTATTCGATCATTTTAACTGAAGAACTTGTAACTTTTTACCGCTGTACAGAGATTTCGCAGTAAAATTACTTTATATCAATAAATCTAATTTATCTAAAATTTTTAAATCACTCGAAGTGTGCCGCAAAGTAGTGCCAGAGCCGGAAAAAAATCGATTTTCCTATGCGCTGATTTTGATTATCAAGTTTGTGATTCTCACTCTATATAAGCTCTAGGAACAGCATGATTTTTTTCCCTGTTTCAAGAGTATTCCCATTAATTTCGGCCCACAGTCAGAATAATGGTAGATTGACCAAATACAATACTCTAAATGAGTGATATATAATTGTAAAAGTGGGATAGGAAAATTACGAAATTTTTCCCTGCTCTGCGATGTTCAACTAAGCCACACGTCAGTCAAACTGGGCAAAAAAAAAAAAAAAATAGAGTGCTTTACTACGTTGTAAGTTACGAATTTTAAATAAGCATTGAGAACAGCTATGATTACAAAAAAAGCTCTGGTTTCCTCCGAGACGTGGAAGGTCAGTTTTCAAACTATACGTGTTAAAGTAAAGATTAGAGCAAAAATCATCTGTCTTTATCTACCTATCCGATCATAACACCGCAAAGAAAGGAAAGGATTAGAATACGCCCTTTGTTTGGGAAGAGGAGGTTTCAAATTTCGCTCAAGCGAAGACAAAACGTAGAGTATGTAAATAGTGAAGTGAAATTTACTATATTACTCTCTTGATTAAGAATAAAAAATATTAAAATTGGTAATTATGAACAAAACTTGATTACACTGCAAATAATTTTATTGCAAGTCGACATAAAAGAAAATAATTTGGGATTTCTAGAATTGACATAATTTCAATTAACATGCACAGAATTATTAATTGACAAGAGCAAAATTAGATAAAATGAACATAACTTTTCTTTTTGAGAAAGTACAATAATAAATCATTCTTATTATTAGTGAAAACGAAAAAAAGAATGCGGCCATTCTTTTTTATGATTAAGAAGAACTGTACGCTCACAAACATAATTGATTTAAACCTTTTCTATCTAATTCAACCACAATACGTAGCTCTAATTGACCGGATCGCTAACATACTGGAAGTCATAAATAGCAATGCAATGATAGCAACCTAGAAAAATTCTGGCTCTTCTCAAGAGAAACAACAGAGATGACCATCAAGACATATTCACGGTACAACATGCATAAGATTTTGTTGCATGGTGTTCAAATAGTGTAGAAGTCGATTCTCCCAAGAGGAATATTGTCAGAAGAGGTACAAGAAAGTAAAAATAAGGTTACAAGACTTTCAGCATCAGAAACTTGCGGAAAATGCCTCGTATATCCGCCAACGAAGACGTGTTCCACAAGCTACTGGAGACTTCGGATCCTTTTATCACGAATAAGAGACCCAAAGCTAAAGAAAAAGCACCTGGAAATCAGTGATAAGGAATTCACAGCTAAGGAACTGTTAATATAATTTTCTTGAACTTGAAATCGTAAGTGTCTTATCAATTTGAACAACCTTTGACTTTGAATCCCTAGTTTTATTATTTAGAAAGTGATCTAGTCTTTTAAGCTTCCTTGAATTTTTAATTGCAAGCATTATTTAATTTTAATATACACTCAAAATACTTGTTGCAACTTGTTTTGATGAGTATAACATATTCCGAAAATTTCAGAAATTTTTATCTTGCCAATAAGCTTTATTTCCACATTAGTACTTTAATTTTCTTCAAAATTATAATAAAACAGTTGAACTTGATGTATTTTTTTTGTTCTGAGTCAAATGAGACCGGCCCTAAGGTTCTATGTTAATCCGTTCTCGAGACATTGAATTTTTTCTCTTTTTTGGCCATTGGGCCCCAGTGTGTGCCGTGATGAAAAAGTGGCAGTGACTCGCTGATGTAGATGTAACCCAAATTTTTCAGAAAGGCTGTATTTTAAATATATTAAAAATATACACATAATAATCACTTTCCACCCATATTTATTCAAGAGAAGTGTTCTAAATTCAAATGAGTTACACAACTAATTTATTATAAAACTAATAATTTAATTACATGTTACTCCCAATCAATAGCTTTCTTCTCACCGAGTGGTTATGCAAAATATATTTTTTGCAGGTTCAATATCGATTTATTATAGAGGTCGATGCCAATTAGAGCCATAGTGGATCAAAGTAGCACCGCTTCCTGTGTATCGACAGCCAATAAAAGTCTCTTTACTGTCTCCCTTTCTAAGATCCTAAGGGGATTTGGGTCAGTCATGGTTCGGTGTGTTTCGAAACGGTGGCGCTGGAACGTAGGTCGTATTTAGATAATTACGGTGAGTTGAGTAATAGGGGGATTTGTCATACTGTAATTTTTAGAACGCTTGTGGTTTCCTATGATGAGATAAATTCCTCAACAGTTCGCAATGAGAAAATGACAATTATAAAAATTCGTAAATAATAAAAATTATATAATTGATCAAAACCACTAATACTAATCTGAACTAGAACCCTTCAATCCCGCCCTCTTTTGTATCTTGTCTTCAAAACATCTACTCATAATGAATATTAGTCGATGTAAGTTACAATCTCACATAACACCAAAAATAACTGGTAGGAATCTCGCCTTCCTGACCCACCCGCAATATTTCATGACAACAACTCTTATATTGAAAACATTTAATAAAAGAGTGAAGAATAGTCATTAAGTATCAATTTATGACGATTTAAAGTTGGTATAAGAAGGAATCTACGTGAGCTGTACATAACACATATATAGTTTGCACAAGTTACATTCACTATTTTCCAATTTCAAGATATTCTACCAGCATTGAAAACAATCAAATATAGCTTTGTAGTGTTTGCACATTTTATTAAAAGTTCAGATTTATATATAAAGCTATTTTTTAAAATTATAATTCAGATAGGAGCTCCTCAAAATTTTAAAAAGTGGATTTTTCAGTTAGAGGTTCTCATACTAACTTGTTATTTGAAGGACTGGCCTAATAATCATTACAATTCATGTAAAAGAACTATTGCAGGTTTTCACTATCGATTATAATGCTTTTTCAGGTCAATAATGTAGTAATTAGTACTCAACGCCTCTGCTATATCCTAGAAAACCTACAATTCAAAATCTCAGTGCAAATCCTTACTACCGGATTCCGTTTATCTGACATCTAACCTCCACCTCACCGAACTACTGCGTTTGATAATTTTTTACTCGTGCTGCATATCTCTGGAACTCTATTCCCTCTAGTATACGTCATGTACCAACCCTTTCCTCGTTTAAAACCCTTCTATTTAACTACCTTTTTGGTCACCAATCTAATCCTATATTATAATAGTACAGATATTTTGTAAAAACCTTTTTATTTTGTTTTTAATGTATTCAATCAGTTAGTTTTTTAATAAATTTATTTTTTCTTGTCTGTATTTAAAATTATTTATATACAATTTTTATAAAAACTATAATTAAGAGTGGCTACGATGTTTTTTTGGCCAATTTATGTAATTGTAAAATTGAAATTACTTTTGTAGTTATTATGAAGGAACCTAGTCCCAGAATAATAAATTATTTTTCATTTCATTTCATAATTTGGAACCCACGCCAAAAATTCCGTTCTAGGACCCCTATTTCAAGAAAACAATCCCTCTGTGTATGTACTTAGTTATGTATTTAAAAATTCTACATTCCTTGAACAAAGTAATTGTTGTCTCTCAAAGATTGAGCTGATACTACTTGCCTTAATGCCCTTGAGGATTAGCTACTTATTTGTGATTAAAATAAAGCAGAAGTTTAGAAGTTTTGAAAACTGCAACGGTGAGTTACTCGATTCCCAAAAAATGTGTGAATGAATTTAAATTAATTAGAACATGATCTATTCTTATCAAAAATATTCTTGTCATCTGAGTAACGCTAGTATCAAATAATTTTTAGGAGCAATTCAAGAGGAAAAAATTATTACTTACCGAGGCCCGGATTTTTATGCTGTTGCATATTTAGTTTACATGCATTTTTTATACCAATGATAAAAAATATATACGAATTAGTGTACCCAGATGTAATTGGCCAAGTTTTATTTTGCATATTTGAAGATAAATACATATATTTGCACAATTGGACTATTTAAGTATAATAAAAAATATAGAAATAATAAATTAAAATATAAAAATGAAGAGGATATTCCAGATTACAATTATAAATTAATATTCATTTCTAAATAAGCATAGATTATTCTTTTCATTTCCCGGATATCCATTTCTCCTTAGAAAAATATAGTCTCTTTTTCACACCACAGCCCACTTTAAGTTGAGTTTGTACCTTGCTTTCCTTACGGGTTGATAGTTTTATTTGATATTCCAAACCTACCAAACCTTCTGGAAGCCCTCCGCTCTAAACAAGGGGGCCCCATAAAATCGTATCGCCTAGAACAGAGTAAGGTCTGAATTCGCTACGGTGTTCATGCTGTTACTTTTGTAGTTACATCCATGGGTGTGTTGGCAAAACGAGCAAAATTCAGAAATCGACTTACTTGCATTCGCGAATCCGATGTTATCTTTGTAATTTTGAACATAATTTGTACTGAAAGCGATAAATTTTTGCATCAAGCCACAGTATATCAAATTGAATTAGCTATTTTCACAGTTAACCTTCAATAGCTATACCACATGCGATAATATATGACAAATTGAGAGTGCTAATCGAAACTGAGAGGTGGATATGATAGCAAATGCCTGGAGATGAAGACCACTTAACCTCAGGGCGCGCGTGCCATGGAGAAAGTGATTCGACCATACTTCGTGATAGCTCTTCGAGAAAGTCTGCCCACTCTGAACAAATGTCTCGCCTCATAATTGTATAATATGCATTTTTATTTACACATACTTGAGTCAATTAGAACGTTAAGACACTGATGTAATTGCATTAAAATTCAAGAATGACTACTTTATCACTTTATCATAATTATTCCATTAAAGATTATTTTATTTTTGTGCGGGCTTGTTCCGACACGAGTTAAAAATTATAAACAAGATTAACTTATTATTTTAATTCAACTTTAAAATTTCTGTAACAGAAATATAAAATGTTTTAATAATGAAACATTATTTTTATTTATTTTTTTATAACTGAAGACCTGAATACTATACAAATTAATTCATAGAGTGATTACATAATAAAACTGGAATATCAAATCATAAAATAATTGTCGAACAAATAATGCATGCTGAAAAATAATAACATGTAAAAACCTGTAATTAGTTTTACTGTATGAAAATTTGTATATATATCTAAAAAAAAAAAGTAATACGTTTGTAGAAAAATGGATTAAAATGAATGAAAGTAATATGAATCATCAATGGCGTAAATACTCACATGTAACACAGAACAAATTTTTTTGTTGTGATAACTAATAAATCCGAACAAATTGAAAATACTATATTAAAACAATATAGAATTAAAAAACACATAAATATATATGTAAAGATTTATTAGCTTACCTTCAGGCTCTACCCCTCTATGTACCCATCCCCACCTCTAAATAACAATTAAGTGACGTTAATACATGGTTTTATAAAAATATAATCTCTGATACTGTTTTTATTTCATTTATGATTAAACGAGTGTTTCAGTGAACTAAAGACTAACTGATTTTATTTTATAGGTACGTATACTTTAAGATACAATGTATTATTTAATTTGAAATTTGTCATTAATTAATGATAAAGCGATTGTTTTGTAGCAAAAGAAGTTTATAGTCTTGAAGTCTATCTCTAACACAAGATTATAACTAGGTTAGAGCCTGAAGAATCTTTAGATATATATATTTTTACAATTATAGAGACATTCTGTGTCGATCATTATCCACCATCATATACCATATTTATATTTTGTTTTTTTAGATTTAAAGCATTCTTTTGAGATGTTTCTAGAATGATGTATTGATTTTTATTTTTATATGAAATAAATATTTTTAAGGGATTTACAGCTTAGGCTATTTTGATTTTACACCCTATAAACTTGATTTTCTTATTATGACTATATACATGTAGATACACAAATAATATTGAATACAACGCTAATTGAACCCCAGTATGGGATTGGCTCAGCGGTACTGGGTTGTATGTATATTCGTCGTGCCTTTGTTAGGCCAAAAGCAAGATCCGCTCTTAAATGGATACACAATGCAGAAATAATATGATCAAAATTGACGATTAGGCATGTTGGTATTGGTTTTGTTGGTATTGGTATATTGGTATTGGTATGTTGGTGAAAAATGAATAGATATTGACAAAGTGGACCAACGAGGAACGTCAGAGTGGTGAATCGAGACGTCTGTGGGGGAATATGTTAATTCTTATAATACAGATTTGGGTTTCGGTTATTAGAGTAATCTTAATATAATTACCTTGAATTTAAATTATTTTAAAAAATATTATTCTGATATTGACTAGAAAGAATTATTCAATTTTATGCTCTGCTGTTAGCGAATAAAAAAAAAGTAAAGAAGGGTACAGTGAATTGTCAAACACCTGAACAGGTAAACAAACAGTGAGGCTGCCAACGTTTCTATCCTCCTCCCATCTATCTTCGGTGTTCGCAGCTGACGACTTACTTTACATACACAACCATCTGTAATCTATTGATATTCAGTTATACACAGCATTCCGCACAGCCTCTTTATTCTCCAGTGCCCCCTGTCACTTTTTATTTATAGCCACTGTTCAGTCGGGATTAAAACCGTTGTCCCTGTAGCGGTTAATGAAATTTATACGGCACTGTATGTCTGGGTGGCATCTTTTCAATCAATATTTTTGTTACCGTTGGTTTGATAATAAAAAAATATATAAATAAACCTTAATTATAAACGATCTGTAATGTTACGATCCATTTAATAATGGGATCAATATATATCGAAATTTATTATGATTATTTATAATTAATTATTCATATTAATGTTTTTTTTTTCAATAACAAATAGCCAACAAAATAATAAAATATTTTGAATAAATGACCGCGAAGTCACTTTTTTATTCTGTAAGTATATAATTTACTGCTCACACCGCTAATATTAAATTAACATTTTAGGAAGATCCTGTTTTCAACAAATTACCAATTAAATACAATCTAATTAATATACTGCCGATTAACTTTATTTATACATGTCAAACATTGCCTAATGGTTTTTTAAAGTAGTAATTTCTTTTAGAAGAAAACTATTACGATTATAAACAAACACCTTAATCGTGGTTATTACATATTAAACAAAAAATATCACATTTCACATCTTAAACCATATATATAATTTCATGCACATATACTTCACATTTTCGCAACGTTTCGGCCTTACAATTGGCTATTTTCAAAATTTTTAGTTACAATATTAAAACTAGTTTCAAATAATCAACTCTTGGAAGGATTCGTAAAAATTTATAATAAATTTTGTTTATTTGAAGCTGTTTTCTATTTGAGACCATTTTTTTTTATCTGAGTTTTTATATTATGAAGCACTGTGTTAATACTAAGTGCTTCACTGTTTGAAGTGGTACTAAGTTCATTTCTACTAGCTCCATTGGAAATATAATTCAAGGTTCCTTCTTTTAGAAAAATTAATTGGAAAGTTGTATGTTTCCTAAAAAAAGAGAACTTTAAATTGTACTGTTTGTAAAATTAGTGATTAAGCCGATATATACAAATCTGTGATTTATCGTTTAACAAAAAATCAGTTGTAAAAAGTTATAGAATTCTTTAAAAAATATATATAAATGAAGAAGTTTTACACTCAAATTCGGGTAAAATTTATTATTTCATTAACTAAGTTAAAACCAAATTTTAAATTAATTTTCAGAACAACATTTTGTTATGTAACGTTTTCCTCTTCCCACTATATTTCACTTTACACTAATCACTATCATTTTCACCAATTACTATCAACAAAGTAAATCTTGAAAAATTTTGTTCAAGCTTGAGCTTAATAAAGGTTTTAATACCACAGAAATCGATAGACGTAATCCTTTGCAAGAGAAAAACATTCAGGCACATAGGAAAAATCGTAAACGAAAAATAATGCGTTATTAAGTTGAACTAACGACTGCGTTAATCTATTCCAGTATATACTAATTTAAAAAACATAATAAAAATATATCATTATTCATAATTAATTCAAAATTATCATTAATTAACCAATTATATCTATTAAATCTTAATAAAATATTTAGTTGAAATTGTTTGTTCATTAAATATGGATATGAAAAGTCAAGCTTTCATCGAGCTTTCCGTGGTGATACAAAATAAATATCATTAACTAAGTTTGCTTTCAATTTTTATTTTTTATTTATTTTCGTAAATTCATTTGGGCAGCATAACAAAGTTCCAAATTAAAGATGATTCACGAAGTGAACTAAGCTATCTTCTTTTCGAACATTCATTGACTTCACAAAAATCAACCGTAAGTCTTCTGAAACTAGAAGTATATGTATATCTGCTGTTGATTTCTTGTTATTGAAAAAACAAAATTATTTATGTAAAATTTATGGTAAATTAAACGCACGATTGTACAGGAATAAAAGCTACTTAATTGTAAATAGAAATAAAAATAACTTATCACTTGGCAGACAATCCATGCTTAATTGAAGCATATTGGTGAAGATCATTCACTAAAAAAATAACAGCAGGAAAGTATTTTAAATACCTATATAGAAAATACTAAATTAAAAAGTCCTTTTTTTAAATATTATTATTATTATACGCTGTATACTAAACAATTTGATCTCCTCTATAGCTTAGAGAAGTTAATTATTGTGCGTTTACACAAATGTTTACAATTTTACCGTTATCTCATAAATGAAGTTTTAGACAATTTTATGTTCAATATTTGGACTATTTTTTCCTACATTCTAGACCACTCAAGGTTGCTGATAAGACACATTAACTCACTCTAATACTCGACTCACCCACGATCATCTCATGAAAAAGAAAATGCACCGGTGTCGTTACTACGAAAATGATCTCACCGTTAGACACATTCTCACAGAATGTATTACTCACGAACCACACTGATTCTCTTCAGATTGACAGAAAATGTTGAGAGATGATCCCACAACAATAACAAAACTTTTTCACTTTCTAAAAATCATTAATATCTATAAACACGTCAATTCTATTAGTAACTTGTAAATAAGTAATCCTAATGGCAAATTTGTAATTGTAATTGTAAATTTGTAACTTTCTCACTTTCTAATTGTAATTGTAAATTTTTAACCTTCTCACTTTGTAATTGTAAATTTGTAACTTTCTCACTTTGTAATTTTAACTTTCTGAACATGTCACTTGTAATCTAATAACTTTGTAAACCCAGTATAAATGGCCCTAGTAGTCGAAACACTTAAATAAATGAATAAACTCACTCAGCAACCAAAGCCCATAGTAATTCAACTTTTTATGAACTACCATATTTTAATTAATGAAATATAAAATTTGACAAACTAATAAGAGAGAAAACTTGGTTCAAACAGAAATAGATACTGAACTAAAACCATAACCATAACTTGTAAAAGACCTTTAAAGGCATTGGAAAGTACGGAAGAGGCAGAAATGGGCTAGTAAATTGAGCAGAGCAGCGAGTGAAAGGTACAATAAAAGTGCAATTATCTGAAATGTCGGAACCAATGAGTCATTATGATAGGAATTAAATCGGACAAAACCATAAAAGGCTGCGATGCCTTTTATATCGATAAACGTATTTACTATCATTAAGTTGCGTCTGTTATAATCAATTATAGTTCCAATATTTTATAGAGGAAAATATATATGAATTTCTCATTTATTCATTTTTCAATGAAGTGTGAATAAGTTTGTAAGTGTGGGAACATTTTATTTCTCGTTCTACTATGAATTTTTCACTTTCAAAGATTCCTATTCTATTCCTATATACCTAGCATCAAGTCGATATCATTAGAAAAAAAATCCTAAACCACACATTTTTTTAAAAATTACTTTTTTGTATTTTCTCAAGCTGTTAGGCAAGCCTTTATACTCAAGCTGAGTGCGACTGTTAAACTAGATCACCAAACATAACAATTTTATTTTCTACACTACTATTACAATTGATAAAGCAATTATTATTAAACTAATATTGCCTACTTTGTTACAATGTTTAACTTTATTTGACCAGATATAGCGACAGTACAGGTTTTTTGTCATAAAAAACTAATAATGGTATAAATTCCTGAAATAATTGCACTTTTGAATTTGTTTCAAATTCACCATCTCACAAAACTTAAGAATAGCAAATTTTATTTTTATTTTTAACATTGCCCAAAATTTTGATCTTGGCACCACTGTGCGTCGGATGAAAAAAAATATTCAGAGGTCGAGAGACCCCCAGCCGTGTTCCACAGATAGAACGGAAGTCGCTATGAATAAACTGAGGGGAAGGCTCGCCGACAGAGAGGAAATAACCGCATCGTTTCCAATGTTCGTCCTATTCCACGATGTAATATTGTTTGGGGACATTCACGAAGTTTTAGTGAGGGACGTTCAGTCGACAACTGGTAGCAATGGTGTAACGTTCATATTCTGAAAAAATAACTAGACTCTTCGGAATTTGATAAGAGTGTTAAAATTTGGACCTTGGAAAATTTGGAACAAAAGATTAATTTAATACCTTCATCAAAATCCTGTTCTAGAAGGGAGATGCTGTCTTCATGCCGAGTCATGTTCTTAGAGACTCCATCCCCTGCAACATGGCGTAATGTCCAAGTTAATCAAGATCCGATTGGTCAGGTTAATATTGCATAATAGTTTTGGTACAACTGATTTGATAAATAAAATTTTGTTCGTTATATTTTGAAGGATTGATGAGTCAACACTTTCAATATAGGTGATTAATTTTCAAATTATAATGGGTATGAAATTTACATTACTACCTGGTAAAGTTGAGCAAAATAACAATTCAAAGATAAAGCTAGCAAACGAAAACTCTTCCATCAACATAAAAGGAACAAAAATCATTAATAATAATTTATTTAAATTTTGAATTTATTCATTTGGTTAATACTCTGAACTAAATCTATGTCCAAGACTCGAATTAAATCATGTCATGAATTGAACAACTTTAGAAAAAATTTAACGTCAAACATTTAGCTGATTTTTTTTTTGTAGTTTAGTTAAAAATTTGTAAAATCTGGAAACATACTGAATATAGTCTAACAACTTGTATACTACAGTAATATAGCAGAGTACTATAATACTATCGTATCATGTAGTTATATCGTACTGCAATATGAATATAATATATTCATTTTCATAAATTGTTGAGATTAAAAAACTTCCAAAAATGAATATATGAGGAGAAGATGGTTGGGGGTGCGGTCAATGAAAAACATAAATAAGTATGATTAACTTATTTTAATGTGCCAACGTTTCGGCTAGAGTTTCTAGAGTTTCATTGACCGCACCCCCAACCATCTTCTCCTCATTTATCATCCACGGTCAACTATTTCTCATAATTAAAAATGAATATAATCTATTCAAAATTTTCTTCATAGTTGTACAACGTGTCGGGACAATTGTCCCATATTTATGCACCATTAATGTCCTAAAAATAAGTTATTTTTATCAACAATTTTATCCATCCCATATATGTTTATTTGTAATTCTTGTAATTACATTTACCCGATACTTGTCATATTATCAATTTCATTATTGACATCATGTCATCCATAAATCATGGTTGAAAATGGTTTTAGAATTATTTTATTCATTTTGCTTCCCTACTGGTGTATTCATCTCTCTCAACCATGATATATGGATGATATGATTATTAATTATTAAAATATGGGACAATTATCTCGAAACGTTGTACAACAATGAAGAAAAATATATAATAGATTATATTCATCTTTGGAAGTTTTTTAACCTCAACAATTTATGAAAATGAATATAATCAAACTTCCTAAAAAAGAAAATCCAGAATAGTATATTCATTTTTCATTGAAATTTCTTTTGAGGTAGCTAAATAAAAAATAGAAATCTAATTTTTCAGAGTATATTCATTATTTTTTCCTGACATTACAAAGCTTTTGTAACCAACAATAAAAAATAAATTATCAGTTATGCTTTCTGCTGCTAAACATAAACACACATACCGCACGCACGCTCACACGCACCCACACACACATTATATTTGCTTGCCCTATATGCCCTGTATATTTGCTTGCAAGTCCTTTGTATTTTACCACATAAGAGTAATTATTAAAAATAATGAAATTCATATTAATCAAGGATTTAACTTTTATTAATACCGACCGCTATTAAAGATTGTCATCCCCTGATATCAATACCACACAGTTCCTAGTCAATCTTTTGAAACATATACATTCGTATGTATTTTATTTATCTTCAAGTTGATCAAATAGAATTGATTGTAATTGAAAAACTAAATATTAACGAATCGTTACCAACTCTATAATAATTCTCCAATATTAATAATTATTTTACTCATTTGTAAAACGTCACAAAGTTTAGAAGGCAGGGCCAGTTCAGTGATCTCCTTGCCCTTTACGCTTCTCTTCACAAGTGTAGGAAGGAAAATTTGGTTAAAAATTCACCAGTCTGAGTATGAATATTAAACACTAGTATGTCAATGTTTATGATATATATTTAAAGATAATTAACTTTTATTAGCCTTTTTTATTAGAGTATTTGATACAAAAGTTTAATTCATTCTCTTTTATACATTAATATCTTATGAAATATTACTTCAGCTTTTATTATTTATTTCCTTAAACGTTGCAGATATTAGACATTTAAGAGTTTATTTGAAAAATAAAAATATTAACTATAACATTTTCCATGAAGTGCAAAAGTTTATTAATGCCTATAAGGCTTATCGTTAATTTATCTGGATCGGATGCTATTGTGCACTATACTGATCTTTGTTAAACTGTCCAGACATAAATTCGAACTTGAAGTTTTAAATTTTTTTCTTTTTTTTTATTGAAGGTGTATCAGTGGGTAGATTCTCCACATGTTTGTATCATATCACTATGTCACCTACAGCAAACTTACTTGTTGTATATATGTGTATACAGTTGTAAATAACAATAATAAATTATTTTTAAAAAAATAATTCTTAATTGTACATCTTTATTGCTTATTTTAACTTAAATAAAAAATTATAATTTTGCGAATACAGTAATTTAAATAAGCATGTCAATATAACTGGCATATTCGTTTATTTCCTTTTTTAAAGTAAATAAAAAAAAAAAGAGTACTAATTGAACTATGACACAATGAATATTCGGTAACATTTCCTGTTTTCCTCCTCATTTGGTAGATTTCCAATATTCAAAACAAAAATCACTAAATACTTATAAAAAAAATAAAAATACGAAGAAAGTGCACACCATAAGTCTAGGAAAAGATATTGACAACAACAAAAAAAAAACAATCCTAATCCAAAATAGCTCTTAAAATATATGAAAAGACGGATTGTAAAAACGTGCTAAAAATCTAAACATTGTGGGTAACATAAAAAATCGGGTGCGTTGCGCGCATCACATAACTTTCACTTACTGACCTACTTTGATTTAAAAAATAATCCATATAATTCATAACAGAAACTATAGTAGAAGTATAACATTTTACAATTTGTCCTTAACCATTCATGCATTGCTCAATTGTTGTAGAATAAACATTGAAAACTCAAAGACTGATTTAATAGAGTTATCATATTAACTGGAAGGCCAATATATAGGTTAATTGTAATTAAAAGTAATTTAATTACTGTGGTGACCATAAAGGATTATCAGGCTACCGAAGCGGAAAAACTCAAGTGTGTGAGCCATCATTCTATGACTTTCTATTAAATTCTATGATTTTCTTTGTTAAATATTATTTTTCCTTAAACATATGGCTTTGTAAAGATACATAATACGTGTATTATGTCGCTATGTTTTTTTAAAGCAGAAAATAACATTTTTCCTCTTATATCCTTATATTAATAATCAAATCCTTTTATCGTTCATTTTTATCCATTTTTTAATTGCTGGTAAGAATGTGTCCTCTTTCAGTAATAATAAAACATATCTGATATTAAAGACCAGTTATTTTTACATTGATTCTCACATCAAAACGTACATTTCCGTCGAAAAGTGGAATTAGAAACTTGTCACCATTACAATACTTCCCACATATATTGACTATAAATTTCATATATGGGTTAGTTAAAATAAAAGGACGTTCGTGCGCTACTCTGATTACGCAGTTATTAGCTAGAAGAAAACATAAAATGGTAGGTGTCAGGAAAAATATACAATGTACAACAATAAGCAGTTCACCTCCAGGCGGCCTTAACACCCACTCACTGACTATATTTATCGATTACCAAGCACAATAGAGCTAGGATTTTTTTTAATACATCGTACAAGTATTTTTTTAAGATGAATAAGAAAATAAGGTTAGTATTGTTAGTAATAATATCATCTCAATAGAATGTATTACTGATAAATTTCTGTTACGAAACACTCTTAAAAGTCGCATTCATTGATCCTTTTCTCAACTGAAAAAGAATTAAATTAAAATTTTATTTATTATTTTTTAAATATTAACCTTTAATTATTTCTCGATGAGTACGCTTCGTTTCAAATTTGAATATTTCAGTGTCCAAAAAAAGTTAACATTAAAAAAATTAATAGTGAATTAAGGCAAAGTAAATTTAATTTTTTTTTTTTTAAATTGTTTGTTTTTACCCATAAAATGATAATTGCATTTAAAAAATAATTGAATTATTGGCCAATTATATAGAATTTTTATATTTTCACTTATATTGTTTACTCAAAAAACATCATTAAGATTGAGTTATATTCCTGAGCGTTGTCAAAAGATATTACTGGATTTGAAAAATAAGTGATAGCTTGTTTAAAATTTACCACAGGATTTTGATTGATTTGAAAAAAAGGAAATCTTAAACAAGAAATACGCTTCGCTATCAGATCTATTAAAGACAGATGTAGTTTCAAGTAAAAAAACTGATTTGGGCTCGGCCGGGATTTGAACCCGGGACCTCTCGCACCCTAAGCGAGAATCATACCCCTAGACCACCGAGCCAGCCAAACACGGTTAACCAATTAGACATTGTAGTCATGGTGTATTAAAAATAAATAAATCGATAGTTGAAAATCGATTTCAATTTAATCCAAAATCTATTCACGCGTATAAATATGAATTATTTTCATTAGTTATTATTTAGCTTTGGTCGTATTCATTCACGTTCAATAGTTATGGAATTACAGTGCGAATTGGAATTTCGGTTTTCTTTAGTATTTATATTTTGTCTTAAGATTTATATGAAGGAAAATTCATCTACTTAAAATATAATTATAATCAAAGATAAGAATATACTTTCCACAATCTAAAAATTGATGAAGAGGAACTTGATATTTTCTACATCTCATTCATGCTCTGATACAAGAGCCTGATTTTTAGTCTTATTTATTTATATTTATCTATTTAAAACCTTAAATATAATTCTTTTATATTGATTTTTTAAGGATATTTACTTTCTACTGTTTAAAAAATCACCAATCCTCATCATTTTACCCAAATCATGAATTACTACTGCTTTTGGAAAGCAGAATTTCCACTCTTAGAACCCAAAGCCCTGTCGCTTAAATTTGATGCCTTTGTAAGGGAAAAAAATACTTTTTTAAAACTACTGTTTGAATTAAAAATATACTCTCAAACATTATATATATCCGTTACTAGTTTGCTTGCAAAGGTCAACAAATCCTATTTCTTATAGTTCAGATCAGTCTGGTTGAAGTTACTGAATTTTTTGTGATTTTCGAAAAAATAAAAAAATCGAATCCTCCGTTAGCGAGAATTTGAACAAAAAACTTTAGGAGTCGGTCAAGGTTACGGCAGAAGAAACAATTAATAAATAGTTACTATTTATAAATGGCCTACGTTTAGATTAACGCTACAAGTCTTCATGAAAGCAGCCATGATTGGATGAGATATAAAAGAGGAATTTCAGACTTTCTTAAAATATTACTAACAAAAAAATGAAAAGAAATTAAAATTAATTTAAAAAAAGGTTTGATTATAGCTTCGTTCTGCTTCATAAGTCTTAATGATGGAAATTTTTAATTTATAAAACAAATCATAACAATCATAATAACCCTCTCAAATTTTTAAATTTCAAGTTTCAAGATACGTTGAATATTGAAAATAAATTTAATATTTGTTGTTTACTGATTTCATAATATAAGTATTTTAAATCATTAATCATCGTATACTAATTTGCCGAATTTTTTATTCACGCTCTTAGGAATATTTAAACCATGGACGCCTTCAATATGGGCAAAACAATATGGTCAGGAAATAATTATTAGGGTATTGTGACTATAAAGAATACTTTTGAGTAAATGTAGTACCGAAAGTCAAAATGTCTAATGATTTAACACTCAGAGATAATTGAGTTTGCGGTTTGCTATCATACTTTATTAAACTGTAACCGTCGTACTTTTTGTTTTTGCAAAGTTATATTGAGCTCTGAAAAGAATATGTTTTCCACATCTCCATTTATACCACCAGCAGAAAGTATTTCTTTCTTAAACAAACATGAAACGCAGAACAGCACTCTAAGCAAAAATATTAAAAAACTGAGGATTTCCTTCATACTCAAAATGAAACCTGTATATATATGACCCCATAACTAAAGCTGGACTAATGGTCCCTCATCATGACGTTGAGGAAAATAACCCCAGTCCAAGATAACATGCAAAGACTCGCAAATACTCTATTAAGAGAAGCAGAGGAAGTCGGCTTGCAAGTAAATGAAGATAAAACAAAATATACGATTGTAAGCCGAAAAATTCACCATGACGAAATGGTCTGCATGGACGGCAAATCGTTTCCGACAGTTTTAAATAACTCGGCTCCGCAATAACATAAATAAATGATCAACGGACTGAGATAGACCAGCGCATAACAAACCCGAACAGAGCCTTATTCTCTCTGTCAAAAATACTGAAATCCTGAAAATGTCTACAAATCTGAAACTAAGGGTGTACAATGCCACGTTAAAGCCAGCTCTCATATACGGTTGGGAGACCTGGGGTCAAACAGACACTCTAGAACAGAATCGAAAGATTAAAACGGAGAGTCCTCCCTACAATTTCAGGAGCGATCTGGGATCAGAGCATTAAAACATGGAGGAGAAGAATTAACAGTGAACTACTTGCAGAAACTGGACGGTCAATATTTCAAGATATGAAGGCATTGAGCTTAAGATGGGCGGGACAGGCTCCAGTACCACGCTCGGCTCCCTGCTTGCATAGCTGGACATGTCTAGTCGATGGCTAGTAACTCAGTAAAGACAGGCCAGAGGTCCTTGGTATCTCTACAGGTTTAAACAGTCAGGGATTATCCCTCCAATCAGCTCTGATTGGCTCTTTTTCTGTCTAGGTGGCACTAATAATTTTGTATTCATGGTTTATAATTCCCTAGGTCTTTCACTCAATTAAAGTGACTCCCTATCGCATTTTTCTCGAAAGCTAAAATCTCAGGCCTGTAGACTGAACATAACCGGGCACCATATATTAACGTTAAGCTAATCATTGCTCATCCGCATGTCAAAGTGGTTTTAAGTGTGTAGGAATAAACTGTGAGGTGAGAGAGATCTGATCATCCCAGGTAAGAAAATCACATGTCCGCTGAGATGGAATGAAAGAAGGAGAGTAAAAAAAGAGAAAGAAAGAAGGGGGAGGAGGAAAATAAATGAAAGAGTCTTACAGGACCTTGAAAACAGTAAGTTAAGGAAATAAAAATTATCAAAACATTTTAAGAAGAATAGAAACAAAAAATATCCCTATGGATAAAGAAAAACAAAAAATAATCCTCTAACTTTGATTGAGGAAGTTTCTTTAAACGATTACGAGCGCCTCATCAAACTCAGGCCAAATATGATAAGAAACAAGCTCCTTTCCTTGAGGAGTTTGTGAATTCCATGTCATGTCTTTCTTTGGGAGAAAAACTAAGGGAGAGCTCTGCCAAGCTCTGAGAATAGGCCCCTAACTGTATACTTCTGGAAATTCTGAAGCAAGAGCAATGGATGCATGAATTATTTAGACAGAACAGAGAGGTCTAAACTTGCAGCCCACCCTGACAATATCCGGAGAGTTGACCAAAGAAAATAATTGCTGCTGCTTTGGGATTTCCTTAATGGAGCATAGCGTGCTTAGTGAGAGAAGGAGAATTAACAGTGAACTACTTGCAGAAACTAGACGGTCAATATTTCAAGATATGAAGGCATTGAGCTTTTAAGATGGGCGGGACATGTGGCTCAAAGCAAAAACAAATTGTACCTCTTAAAGACAAAACGACAGGCTCCAATACCACGCTCGGCTCCCTGCTTGCATAGCTGGACATGTCTAGTCGATGGCTAGTAACTCAGTAAAGACAGGCCAGAGGTCCTTGGTATCGCTACAGGTCAAAACAGTCGGGGATTAAACCTCCAATCAGCTCTTGTTGGCTCATTTTCTGTCTAGGTGGCCTTAATGTTTGTAATTTCCTGGGTCTTTCATCCAATCAAAGTGGTATCCTTATCTTATTCCCCACATAACCTAAAACCTCAGACCTGTGGACTGAACATAAGATTTTATATCTTCAAATTACGAAGGTGACTATAAAATATCACTTGATTAGGTAAATTGACGTCTTTATTTTGATAGAACATATGATTTCATAACGTACGTAACAAAACTGATAAACTAATTTCAAAATTTATCAAAATTACATTTCTTGAAGAATGTAAGAGTTTTATTTTATCATCAACAGCAATTGATGACATCCTTCATTTTCCAGAACAAACAAATGCTTTAATTATTAAAAGTTTTTATGATGGAAGAAGCTAAATTAGAACGAGCGGAACTGGATGTATTATCAGAGGAAGAAATAGTTGAAGAGGATGAAAACTTTGTGAAAAGACCCACCAAAAAAAGTAAAGTTAACTGGGGTTATGATAAAGGTGAAAAAATATTCAAACTGAAAAATCTAAGATTTAAACCATTTACAACTGCCGTTACGGAAGAAGAAAAATATGGAGAGGGAATAGCGTTGACTGGAAATCTGTACGTAAGGGAGTTTATCGAACACCTGCCCGAAGGAGCGTGGAGGATGAAGTATTACGAAAAGCCTTTTGTTGAATACTGTGTTCAAGGGCAATTCCTGGAAGGAATAACATCGGTCGAGATGACAGATATCGATGTCATCTACGATTTAATTTACCACATTGTCGAAAATGAGAAAGTTTTCGGGGGCATCAAGTTAGTGCGGCTTAGAAACTGCCATATAATGGATGAACAACTCAAAATCCTTTGCCCCAGGCTAGGAAACGCATATGTTCTACATGAATTAGACCTCAGCCACAATCCTATTGGTGATGAAGGTTTAATTGTAATCGTTAAATATTTACCGCTTTGCGCTTCGCTGAGGATTTTGAATCTCTTTGATACTCAGATCACCCCGGTTGGCCTGGAAAAGTTTGGACATGCATATGGTAAACAACAGATACTTCTGACAAAGCTCAATATTGGCAGGAACCGCCTGGCAAGTCACAGCAGTATTAAGAAATTTTTAGGAGGGATCATGAAGAAATCAGCTCCTTTGGAGGAGTTACTCATGGCCAACTGCACACTCACAGGAGCAGAAACTGCCGCCAATTTCGAATCTATTTTGTCGTTGTCCGATAGCCTCAGATATATTGACATCAGCTTCAACCTCTTCAGCACAGAAGAAGAACTTTTACCCATCATCTCATTATTCGCTAGATCCAATTCCATCAAAGAAATGGTCCTAAACTTCAATCCCATCCCTGATAGTGTCTTGACAACCATGCTTGACTATTTATTCGAATTTCCCAAACTGGAGATACACAAGAAACTGTATCTGGAGAATATGACTATGCCACAGGTTTATTTTAGAGAAAAATGGAGTTCGTTTAACAGAAGTGAATTGGTAATAACATCTGGTGGGGTGAGAAAGATAAAACTTCCCAAGATTGACACGTACAAGCAAAAATTGGTGAAGAGGTTTAACTTCCTTTACAAGAAGAAAAAGTCAAAGAAAGATATGGTGATAAGTATAATACGTGAAAATTTGCCACCTAGAAATTTAAAAAGAGTCAAGGCTGATGATTTCAAAGATGCTCTGATGGCGGTCGGGAAAATAGATTTCTTGCTCATCCAGGAGATTGTGAACGAGTTCTCAGGTGGAGGTTCAAGGGCAAATGCCCAAGAATTTATAGATATATACAACGAACTGTTTCCACCGAAGCCGAAAATTCCAAAGAAGTCGGCCCCTGAGAAGAACAAGAAGAAAGACAAGAAAAGTAGTGCACAGGTGCGGGTTTCCGAAGTTCCTCCTTCTTCACCCTCCACGACAGACATCAATCAGTAGTTTTTCCAAATAATCGAATTTCTCACTAATAGGAAAACAGCCAAAAAAAATTAGCAATGCTAAATGCTAGGTAAATTGAAGTTTAATGCATTACTAACAAGTTGTGGTTTGTACATTCATTAAACTAAGATTGTATGCTTAGTAAAAATTAAAAACAGGCAACGGGTTTGAAAGATCGAATTGGAAATTATTTTAATATGTGAATTTAGTAATAAGGAGTTCCCAACTATCATATTTTCATAACTTTAACAAATTTTAACTAGAATCTTTAGAAATAGCCGGAATCTAGGCGTATGAACATTTAATATTTATTAGATACCAGACGATAATGACGAGTTTCAAGGATCATCATGGAATGTCCACTGCCTTTGGTGATCTGAAAAAACTGGTACCGCTTTGAGTCATAAGACTGATCTAGCTGAATGAAATTATTTTATTACCGTTTTCCATAATGAGGTTGTTGATTTCGAAAACAAGTGTTTTAAGAATTCAAGACCTAATATTTTTCTGGGATACAATATTAATCTTGTAAATATAGGCATATCGAGGAAATGATAACATCTATCGGTTGGTTCCAAAATCTTAAAGAAATGATAAACATAAACAAAATTTTCTTTTAGTAAAACTTTTCATATTAGAGCGCAGTGGAGGCTACTATGATTTATAAGCTAGAAAAGTACAATATCAACTATTTTCTGGAGATAAAACTAATAATTAAATAACAAAATAATAATTGAGTGAAATACAAATAAATAAATACAAATAAAATCTATATTAGGCAAAATCAATTTATTGTATATTTTCAAAATACAGGTATGGCAAGGAAAATACATTTGCGTATGCGCAAGTGAATGCAGTTGATCTAATTCACTAAAATCCCCAAGTTTCTTATAATTTTGAACAAATTAGACAAGAAAATTTATTCGCACATTCGTAGCTGACCTATTTTGATTAAATTGATACCAAATTTATATAATGATTGCATAAGTTTATAAAAATTCTGAGTAAATGGAACCAGAAATTTACTAAATATAAAATAGGTATAAACAAAAAAAAAAATGTATGCACGTTTGAGCGAAAGTAGTGGATGAAATTTGGTGAAATTGGTGTGGAATATAGAATTCAAATAGTACAGTATCAATTATGCCCCAACACTAATTTAACAACATTTGATAAATGGGCACGGAACCGAATTTATTCCACGATTTCTTTCTTTTTCACTCTTTCCATGAATTATTTTGTTTATTATTATTATTTTAAATTTTTAACGATGTTTCTGTTAATACTGCGGATACATCTCATTCAATGTTTCAATTGTTTTATTTTTGTTAATTATATCAACATAACGATTAGGTCCTATTATGAATACTTTATATTTTTATTTATAAGTTAGACTTCATAAGGTTATGGGAAGGGACGTTACGGCTGTGCGAGTTGGGTCGCAGGTCCCAGTGCACTCGGTTCGGAACGTTGTGGGTTCGATTCCCACTTGGGGAATGAATCTTGCACGCAACTCAGCCGTCAGAGGTTGGCAAAAAGGACCATTAGGCCCACTTGTCGGACTTGTTCCCCCCACCAAATACCAGTAACAGTATCAGTAGGTTGTGGGGAAAAATAAGTTATTTTATTGATTATAGATTTGGTTCCTCGAGTGCACGGATCTGTAAATTTCGTTTCCTCCTCCCTTTATCCCTCTGTGACGGCAGACTTCATTTAGTTAATTAGTAGAAAATTTTGATAAAGAATTTGAAACCGTACTGATTATATTTTCATAATCGCTTTTATTTGTGTTCCCGAGAGCTATTTCTGCGGTTTTCATAATCTCTTAATTTTCTGGTATTACCAAGTACGCTACTTACTCTTAAATTTGCGCTATTTTGTGTAAGTGATTATTCTAGCGAACTGCCACAAGTAACAAAGAAACCCCCACTTTTGCCAACATCATTTATTTTTGAGAAGTATCCCGCTTATTGAGTACCCAAAAAGTGTCAAACATTTCCCAGATGGCTGAAATACATACAATTCCTCCATTAGTATGACTAAAATTAGATTTTATATGAATTAATGACTTCTGTTCTCAGAAGTTGAAAATTTCTTTCTTTCAACCATGGACAAGAATTTATGAAAAAATTTAAAATATTTTGGAAAAATCTACTCAACCATGAAATCTCTAAGTGGTGATTGGTGGAATATTTTTTTACCATTAATAATTCATAACATTATAGTGGAAAAGAAAACAAGTATCGGAATCTTGGCTGTTTAATTTTAACCGGTGCACTTCTACTAGGTATTCCAGATTTAAAACAACTTGCTTGCAAGAAAGACTTACTTTTGGAACATATGATGATTATTTTTCATTATAATTCACACAGAAAAAAATTCAAACCTGAGCTAAGAGGCTAGCTCGATCATGGATCAACATTTTATTCTATTTAACAAGACAGTCCCAGATTTCTGGTGGTTTTCACTTTTAAAAGGGACATTATTCTACATTAACAATTTAATTAATTCTTAAGTGTTTATGAAACATTTTCAATAATTGTTACCTACACTACTTAGATATATTACTATAACTATGTTAAATGAACCTTATATCGATGGCAGTAGATAAAAACAAATTTTTGGCATTTGAATTAATATCTCAAAAAACATAAATACAATTGTTTTCTTAACCCTTTGATTTTATTAACAATTCAAAAAATGGCCTTCATAATAAAGGTTTGCTTCTTTCTTTGAAATAATATAATTTTTTTCAATTTTTTGAGACTGGTAATTATTTATTAAATAAATCAAATTGTATCCTTTTATAGTCTTGACACTTTTTATTACATCAATAGTCCAACACACCCTATTGTTTTAAAAATTCATAAATATTTAAATCCTTTAATTTTCAATTTATCCACACTATCACTACCATATAAATAAACTCTTTATCTGTACAACAAGTTTGTTTATATGGTAGTGATATTGTGGATAAATTGAAAATTAAAAGTTTTAAATATTTATGAATTTAAAAAAAAAAAATAGGGTGTTTGACTTATAATTAATGGGCTGGGGCAGAATAGCCTGCAAAACAATTTTTAAATTTTCATGTGAGGTGAGAATTTATATGGAAGATTGTCCTTGAGGATGGCCGAAATGGTCGAAACGTTGGACTATTGATGTAATAAAAAGTGCTGAGACTATAAAAGATACAATTTGATTTATTTAATTAATATTTATTAGTTTAATAAAAATAGTACATAAATAATATAGGATGAAAGCAGAGAATGAAGAATATAAAATTAGAAACAATAGGAACTTTAATATTTTTTATTTCCAACATTATTCTAATCTTTAGTAATTCTATTTCATTTCGGCCCACAATTGAATTAAATAATTAATTTAATTATGTTGGAATGCAGAATAATAATAATAAAGTTTTTTTTTCTATCAGTCTCTTTGACAGACATCAAGACAGAAGAAGTTACCAGGTTCCAGAAATAGAAAACTTCTGGATACTAAAATAGACAATCATTGGATTATTTGAATAGCTGGTCTAAAATTGTATCGAGTGTCTGCAATGGTATGTTGGCTGTCTCAAGTCTCTTACAGCACGATTGTTATAATAATAGTTTATAATATTTTAACAAAACAGTATTATTATTAATAAATAATAGCCATATGAAGGGTAGAAGTTACAGAGATTATGTCTGTGACTAGGTATATAACTACTATCAACAGTCCGCTGTATACAAGTTGTCACCTAGAATGTCTTCCAACAACTCTACTCGCCTACCCCTCTAGAATCTAGACACTAGAATGATCCTATTTCTAGCATAAGGAGATATTAATGAGCAGTATGAGAAGGTGGGGATACGTCAGAACTAGAGGAAGGGTAGATGGAGGGAGATTTCCAGGAATTTGGAATTGGATGTATTCTATAGAATTATTATGTTCTCTGTGCTGTTTATTGTAAAATGTGAGACGCAATACTATGGTTTCGATTATACAATTTTTATCGGTTGTATACTCACTGTGGTATACTAATGCAATCCAGGAAGAATTTTTATAAATAAATATGAAATCGTGAGAATGTGTGTCTTTTTCTGTCCTTTACTATACGATAACTCAAGAATACGGGACAGATTATTTTTTATGTTTTGAACCGAAAATACATGTCACTCCAAGATCTTCGGTACTCGATATTATCATCAGTGTTTTTTTGTTTTGTTTTTTAAGTTGTGACCTGTTAGAGACTTTATACGCCAACCTGGACCATTTGTGAAGATTTGGATAAAATTTAAAAGTTTTTAAATCAAAAATGCAAAATCGATACAAATATGTTTGTATACATAGAAATTTGGAAATAATAAACTAGGGTAATACTTATAACTATTTCGCATTTGAATAAGAAAACTTGCTAGTTTTTTTTTTTTTTTTTTTTTTTTTTTTACTTAACAGGAAATATAATTTTTATTTTTTAAATAAACAGTACTAGAAATAAGAAATATTGAAAATTATAATATAGAAATTTTTTACTGTAACCTTTGGAGCTGAATTGAACCTTTAATATTCATCAAGAAAAAATTTGTTTTCAAGGAAATGTTAATTCAAAAACATATTTATTTAAAACCTTAACTGAAAAATTTTAATACATAACTTAATTTATTAACATTATTGTTATTAGAAACTTCCAACCTATTAATTCCGTTCTGGAAGAAATTAATCCTTCTAATAACGCGTCTTTCCACCAATCAAGAAGTAATGGATGAATTCATTACAAAAGCAATACAAATAAAAACTAATGAAATGAGGATAATACATAGGACAAACGATTGGTGCCATACATCATTAATATCC
This sequence comes from Halyomorpha halys, assembly GCF_000696795.3. Classification (NCBI taxonomy): domain Eukaryota; kingdom Metazoa; phylum Arthropoda; class Insecta; order Hemiptera; family Pentatomidae; genus Halyomorpha; species Halyomorpha halys. Next base: position 801,970 of record NW_027112099.1, on the reverse strand, counting down.
CAGAGAATTAGATACGCAAAAGTTAGCAAATACCATAATTATTAATCAAATACTGAGTAAGACCCTGAATATCTAGATGAATATTTCTAAACGTTTTTTCAATGACACTTTCTAATTCCAGCTCGCTAATTTTAACTTTCCGACCCACATCCACGTGGTTTCGCAAGTGTTAATTCAAAAACAGCTAGTAATGACAATCAGATACAAGCTATAATTATGTCAACACTTGATAAGATTATACATCTCGAATAATAATTCAACGTTCCCACAAATATTATCTGTGGAATAACTGTAACTTTAAATTTATCATCTATGATGTGGGAAAAGCACTAGATGAACGAGGTTCCTTCTTTACTACAAAATAAATGTATTTGTTGTTTCTGAAATTTTATGCAGGCATCTTAGGGCTCTGGAAAAAAGATGATAATTTTTTTAAATTAGGATTTCCGGTTTTTATATAGTTTTTCCTATATATTTCCGACTAACGACAATATTTCTGACATGCCACAATAACCAATTTAATTTATATATATAACACAATAAACCAATTCAGAAAGCCTCTGTTGCATTTGGCGTCAACTCAACACTTTTGACACATATACAACACACTATCTCAGCTTTCTTCAAATTTTGCACAGACGTTGTATAGATATTGTATAGAACTTTGAAAATTGTGAAATTTTTTAATATTCAAATAAACTCCAAACGTTTACGAAAATTGAGGTAAGATATTAAACCTTAGAACTAATGACTTTTTTATAAAAATTTATAGTTCATTACTAAATGTTTTCACTACTAAACCAAATGAACAATATATTTCTAACTTTCTCGACTAATGGACATCCAAAATATATAACTAAAATAAAATTTTCATATTTTACATGGTAGGGTGAGATTGTTACAGGAATAAAAAAATATTTCCAGCAATCGCTGTCACTAAAATTTGTTTCTCCTACGAAATAGAAGGTTGAAATGTACACTGATATTTCTGTAATATATTCGTAGGAGTGTTGGTAAATAAATGACAAAGGGAATTCTCAAAACAAAAACAATTTCACCTCATTTAATGATATATCGTTTTTAAGGGAATCTGTTTACTAATTTTTTTTTTTAAATGTATAGATAAATAAAAAAATCTATTACGTTAAGATACTCTATTCTATAAAATACTCGTATAATTGTATATATTTTATATGGGTAACTCAATTATATTTACTTGACGAGACGCCGGCTAATTAGGAATCTAAAAATAAAAAAAATGATAATACCATTATATCATAATTTAATATTTGGTTGAATCCACCTCTAGTTTGCTGGATGCAATTGAAGAGAGAAAGCAAGTGAAGGACTGCGTTAGAGCTTGCGTGAGTCACCGTTAACGGTGCAGCCGACCTGCAAGAAAGCAGAACGAGGTAGGACTCCATGCGATCCCAGTCCTTCAGGGATGGTTTCTCATGGCAACTTTATTAGCGAGGTACCATTTTTACTGTCAAGAATAATTAAAAACAGCTTAAGAACAGTTAAAAACAACTGGCCAATAATTAGTTGTCATGAATACAATATTTATTTATTAAAAACCATTAATAACTAAAAATTGTATTCATGTACTTAACAGTTTTTATTACTATATTATTTAACAAAGTTAAATATAAATCTCTGTAAGTGAATGATACATAAATTTAAATCTGTACCGCTACAATCCATGAAGGGTCAGGGATTCAGTACTTTGTAAAGAAGTACTGACGGTTGTGCAAGGAGGTGATCTGGTCAGAATCAAGCTGGACCGTCAGATTTTTACCCAATTAAGTGTACCCAATTTAAGAGACTGGGTGAACCCCAGAAGGGCTCCAGAACCCACAGGAGTTGACTCACGGCTACATTGTATTAGAAAACAATTTTCTAATAAATATCTAAATACTAGAAAAATGGCAGGCCAAGTGGGATGAAAGCTCTCTGAGTTAATTAAAAGAAATAAAACGATCAGTAAAACCATGGTCAACATCTTGCCGCCACAGCCGCAGGGAGGAGGTTGCTCTGGCCCGCTTGAGAATAGGTCATACTCTCCTCACGCACTCTCACCTGATCAGAAAACGTGCAAATATGTTCAGTCCATTCTTGCGATTAGACATATTTTTGAAGAATGTACTCACTATTTGCCAACAATAAACAGGATAGGACTGACCCCAAATTTATCAGAAGCTCTCGCAGATGAGGAAGCTAAAATTACACTAGTGTTTGAATTTTTAAAAGCACATCGCCTTCTTTATAAATTATAACTCCTCTTCGATTCTTATTTTTTTTATGTTTTTTATTTTTATAATTATTTATTTTTTTTTATCTTTTTTTTTACTTTAATCATGATGGGTTGATGACCAGAGGGTTTTACGCCTTTAAGCAACAATCAACAACAACAACAATTTTCTGCCCAGCCTGATTTGAACTCGGGTCCTTAAGAATTAGTAACTATGCGCTTTACCCAGTGGCTACCGCACTCTCTGAATGTTAATAAACATTATCTTAATCAATAATTGACAAGAAATTCAGATAAATAAATTACAACCCACAGATAAGTGTTAACCATTGAATAGACATATTACTTGAATGAATTAATGCTAATTTCGCAGTTCGCAGTAAAGTGCCTGTTAGCAATTTGCAAGAGGAAATGAGAATTGCTTCTTTTTCCAACTGTAACCTGAAGAACAACCGGGCGAACACCGTTTAACAATGTGACAATAAAGGAAGTAGTGGGAGAGCAAGGTCCAACAATTTTCAACGCCTCACCATTAAAGCAACACTAGTGAGTCTCAATTTCCTTGTATAATATTGTTATTATCACAGATGGTTTAGAAATAAAATAAGCTGAAATAAGATTGAGAAGCTGAGCAACAAAAATTTTAAAAGAGATATTTCACTTTAAATAAATAAATTTTATCTAATTTTAATCTCAAAACAATTTATATTTCTTTATAAGTCCGACGTTTCGGCCAACTCAGCCATTCTCAAGGACAATCTATCACAAACAGCTTTAATTATACATATGATTTTTAACAATAATAAATAAATAACAATATTATTAATAAATTATCATACCTTAAAACAATTTTAGAATTTATGCAGCCTCATTAAGTCATTAATTTCAGTCCACAATTGAAACATTAAAACATTAGGAAATCTTATAAGTTTATTAAGAAGTTATCCTTAGCTTATGTCTAAGTATAAGTAATTACCTATTTTGTCAATTCTTCATATTGAATTGAAATTTAAAACTTTTAATCACGGTTAATTTATTAAGACTAAATTAAGGCTTTTAATTTATTTATTTCAACTATATTACGGCTAAATTTCCTATTTCCTTTATTATTACAACTCATATCAAAATTAATTTTAATGATCAACATGAACTTTATCCCATATTTTTCATAAATTAATTTTACTTAAAATCTCTGAATATTGTTGGTTCAGATTTCTTGTGTCTGTTTTAAAATTCAATGTATAATTAATATTTTCTGATATATAAATGGATTCAGGTATTTTCTTTATATTGTATTAAAGGTATGATAATTTATTAATAATATTGTTATTTGTTTAAAATTGTTAAAAATCATATTTATAACAAAAGCTATTTGTGATAGATTGTCCTTGAGGATAGCTGAATAGGCCGTAACAGTGGAGTTATAAAGAAATATAAATTTATTGAGACTAAAATTGGGTAAAATTTGTTTATTTTAAACAATAATTACTTGTCTCTAGATAGTTTAAAGATTACATATAAAAAGATATTTCAGGTTATTGTATTATTTCTAGTAAATTACACCAGAGAGGGTTCAGAGAGATTTACCTTCACTCAATTCATGGACAGATCTATATACAACTTTATTGTATTTGTATTTTGAATAATGAAAATGCATTTGTTATTTATTTTGAATAATACTTACATATTACTTTTATATTTTTTACCTTCTTATTACCACCCTCTTCCTCCCGAAAAATAAAATAATAAAATAAATGGTCCTGCTTTTATCAAAGAATCAATTAATGAAGATAACCCATAAATATGAAAAGAGTACTTTATTTGTTATAAGTTATTGGCAGTTTTTAACGATTTTCGATAGTCTAATAATCTCACAGTCTAGTACATTCTAATAGGAAATAACATACCACATGCAAATATTTATGCATTGAATAGATATCTATGTGTAACAGATAACAGATAATGAAATTTTCTGTTGTAATTTTTTTTTATGTATCGAATAGTTAAGAGCCACTTTACTGTTAATAAAATAAATTAAATAAACTGGATAAGAAACTTTAATTGTTATTTCTTGAAATTTACAACTGCAATGAAGTAATAAATATATCTATTGCATACAACTATATATACTGACTATTTTTACATTAAAAAGCTACCATTGGTAGCATTGCAATGACAAATTTAACTCAGAATTCCGGAAAAGATTTATTCCTTAAAGAGTTATCGGGAATATATTGGAATTAAAGATCATGAACATATAATCATGGGTTAACGGATTTTGAAATTAAAAGGGTAAGGTAAATTTAGATAGGACTAAATTTATAAACAATATAATACTAGGTTTTTATGTTTAATTTTATGTGTGAAATAATAAGGAGCATTAATGGTTCACTGAAGGGTTTTGAATTGTAAGGATTGGATACAGAAGAACAGGATAGTTTGATGGAGTCGGAAGCTCATCACCGTACCCCAATAGATGTGGCAATGCTTATGTATGTGGACAGTGTAGGGATCAAAAGAACTCTCCGCTTTTTGACTATATCTCATTAACATAGCCATTTTAATGTATTTTTTACGTTTGTAGCTTATTTCAACGAAAACTTCGAATAACCAGATATAATATAATTAGATTATAAATGTAATAAAGGAGTGAAAGTTTGTTTAAATGCCACCAATATATTGGAAAAATAAAAATGGTTGTATTCTATTCCATGCCTAATAAATGTATGAGCATTAAATTTAAAATTTATAGAAATCAAGTAAATGGTGCAATCATCGAAAATTGAAGTAATTGCTTGTTATCTTGTATTTGGAAGGGTAAATTTAATTGAAAATAACACCTTAAGGTTGCCATAATTTCATTTAAGCAAAATTAAGTTCATTGAACAGAGTTTGATTTAAAACTGTAATTTACCAGGTGGTCTGTAAAAAGAGAGTAATAAAATACATCCTTCTGAAAGGGTTTCAAACTGTGGCAGACTTACACTGTTTAAGAAGTGAAGGTGGGACTCACGTATCGAAAAGGTAACAACTATCGATAGTAGTGATTGATTTAGTACGAGTTACCTTTCCAAGATCAGTAACAATCAGTTTTGTTTAATGGGCGTTGTTAAAAATTTCAATTTTCTGTATGTTAACTTCAATTAGTTTTTCCATCACACCAGATATTATTGTGAATTCAATGTTTGTTTCCTGATTAATTGAAAGTTCTGAATAAATGGTGTAAAAAATAATATTATTTTTAATTTTATCTCAACTGGCATTAAACTTTAAAAAACTAAGGGTCGGAAAATGTCAATTAGGAAATATTGCATAATTTAATAACTAAAATTTGAATCTTCATGAAATTATGGAAGTACAGCAGGGTGTATAGTACACAGTATGAAATAATATGGATTAATTGCTTAAACAATCAATCAAAATTATATTTAACAAAAGTAAGATTAGAAGAAAAGAACCTCTAAAACATTTCAGTTTTCAATAAGGCCACACATCACAATCAGTTGATTGTAGTTTTGTTTTAAGTTACAAAATGGATTTTTTTGACAAAATAAGATAGTAATTTAAAGGTTGAAATAAATAGGCATTAAAAAGAAACAATGGCTTTTCTCCATAGTCCTGAACTGTGTCCTGACATGTAAAACGCATCACAATTAATTTCTAATTCCGATTTCTTATAATTTCTTTTAAAAATCAAATTATTGGAACAAGCAATGGGATATTTTTAAAAATTTTTTTCGTTTTTGTCTTAACTAATACTGACGAGCTGACAACTGAAACAGTCCCTCGTTCCAGTACGTATTTATTTATTAACTTTTGTAGTAATATTATTTATTTCTATTGCATTTAGCTTGGAACTGTGCCTAAAACCATAAACGGTTAATTTGATATTTAATTCTTGTTTAAAAGATTTTTTTTTTTAATTTTACTGTGAGTGGAAAGTCCAAAAAATGTTGGTAAATTTAATAACATGTACCTCATAGCCCACCAGTTAATGACATAACCTAAATATTGACAACAAACCAACAGAAATCAATTGATTCACCTCTGTTCCACTTAATGACAGACATGACGGAGAAATATCAAGATATATCCACTGAGCACTAAACTCCAAGAACTTACAAAAACAACTGTTCAAGTACTGTGCCCCAGCCGTTCTAAAACAAAGGTTCATTCAACCAGTTCATATTTGGCTCAAGTGGTTGTGTTCATTGGCACTCGTGGTATACCAGTCGAGCCAAATAATTTCACTTTCATCCCATATTTTTTTATTCTTCCTTCTGAGCATGCAAAAAATTTAGTGGTTATCCTAATATGTTTGTTGATAAATATTACAAAATTTAAATGAATGATTTATTTTTTAAATATTCCTATGTTCATTTTGAAAATTTTAGCAACAGTTCGTGAAGGAGCAGGCACTAAGACGAAAATAGGAGCATTCCTGAGACTGAGCCAGTCAGTTTGACGTCCCCAGTCTCTTTAGTGTTCTGGGGATACGTAGGGATAGCAGAACAGAGGTCTAGAAGGAAAATCTTATTCAGTCTTATTCACATTGTTTGTTGAATTCAGTTTATATTAAATACAGTTTTTTTTAAATTTTGCTTTTTAAGACAATTTTATGGATAAAGAAAAGTAAAGTAATTACTATTACAGGTTTTCATCAAGTAGTTTAGATTGAAATAAAATGAATAAACAATTAAAAATAATTCTAATTGTAATTTAACACAGTCAGAACAATGATACACTCTCTTTTAGGACCCACATTGTTTTCTGATGAAATGAAAAATTTCTTGATGGGAACAACTTTGGAAGAAATCTTCCAGGAAAAGGAAGTAGAGTATAAGAATGTCAATTAAGCCCACCAATGACCTAAATAAGAATAAATAATTGATATTTCATTTCCAAAAATTTAAATTAAAATAATTCTAATTATTTTTTGCCCAACATGCCATATTTCTCTGTAATAATATTTCGGATAAGAGATGATATGATCGGTTAGTAAAAAATCCAGGATAATGACAATGTTTATAAAACAATAATATCTTGTACAGATCTTACTTCAATTTTTATTTACTAGCGTATAGATATGTTTTTTTATATATATATCACGCAAGACATTTGTTTAGTAAAGTAAAAATTTTATTTATGTATGGATTATCTTCATTAATAAAAACAGGAACATCTATTTTATTTTTTTTTTTTTTGGGAGGAAGAGGGAGGTAAAAATATGAAAGTAATATGTAAGTATTAAACAAAACAAATAAAAAATACGTATATATTATTCAAAATACAAATCCAATAAATTTAGGTATAGATCTGTTCATACACTTTTGAGGATCGAGACGAGGGAAATCTCTCTGAACCCTCTCTGGTGTAATTTACTAGAAATAATACAATAACCGGAAATATATCTTTATATATAATCTTTAAACTATCTTGAGACTAGTGATTATTATATATAATTAAAAATATATAAATAAACATTTTTTTTTCCAATTTTAGTCTCAAAAAATTTATATTTCTTTATAAGTCCATTGTTTCGCCCAACTCGGCTATCCTCAAGGACAATCTATCAAAAATAGCTTTTATTATACGTATGATTTTTAACAATTTTAAACAAATAACAATATTTTAATAAATTATCATACCTTTAATACAATATAGAAAATAATACATTCAAAATGAAAAATACTTGAGTTCATTTAGATATCAGAAAACATTAATTACACAGTGAATTTTAAAACACATACATGAAATCTGAACCAACACTATGCAGAGATTTTAAGTAAAATTAATTTATGAAAAATATGGGATAAAGTTTATGTTGGTAATTAAAACTAACCTAGATATGAATTGTAATAATAAAAGAAATAGGAAATTTAGCAATTTAGAAAATAAAATTTAAAAAAAGTAAGTCAAAACAGTTAAAAATTTGAGAAAAAAAACTATCTTGAATAAAATAAAAAAATCTGTTTTTAAATACATCTTAAATTATAGGTTTTAGACAACAACCAGTAATATAATTTACACAATATTATGAAAATATGATAATTAAATAAAATAAAAAAATTATATATGGCGGACTCGCATGTCTGATCATTCTAGCGGCGACTAAGATACATTTTTCTTTTTTTTTGCTACTGGAATATTGATTAAAGTTTGTGCACCGAATGTAACATCGTGAGCCCCCCTCCCCACCATTTACATAGTATTTGAAAGCTAGCTCAGTAGAAGTTCCGAATATTTCAAAAAAATGGTTAAATAAATGGTATATACATGTATATATGGATCTTATATACAAAAGAATACTCCTGAGATATTCTGTTAAAATAATTCTCTTGATAAGATACAGAGCTAATCTATGTTTTGGTGCAAACATGAGAGAAAACCACACAAGAAGAATATCAATTATAACAGAAAAACTGGACTACAATGAGGTATTAATCTAAACAAGATGAGTTAAAATCAGGAAACTATTGATTTTGTCTTTGAGAAAATCAAAAAATATTTTCATTTTTTTAACCACTCCCTTGCTCACAGTTTTACTGCCACACTAACAAAAGCAAATACAAATTTATAAAAGTGAATTTACAGTATAATAATTTCAAAGTAGAAGAAAAATAAATTAAGAACATTGCTTTTCCTGTGGAGTTGTTTTTTTAATATTTTATTTATATGTACATTTCTTATAAATGTGTTACACTAAAGATTAATTATAGATATAATAGAAATACTCAAAATAAAGTTACCTTTCGTTCCATACATGACTTTTAATGTGACTATTACTATCGCAAATTATATCCGAAGAGACTATAGAAGAATAAAGACATTCTAACAGCAGCAGAAGTGGCAGTGTCACTAAAGTAGCCCAGGAAATGGCATCATTCCGTTTAGTTCGTCATCTACTGTTTCCTTCCATTACAATTTTTGCTAATGCCGTGGGGGGGGAGGAGGAAGGTTGAGAGGTAGGAGAGTAAATTCATTGTAATTAATTTGTCATTCATGTTGCTTTTTACAATATGACAAGCTGCTTTTTAATTAGATCTGGTATTGTAATTTTTAATATGAACTTTAAACCAAATAAAATTAAAAAAAAAAATATTATTGCGATAGTTTTCCGTCTTCAACACACTGAATATAAATATAGTGACTAGTGAAAAATGTAGTGGGACACATCATGACAAATATCAAAACAAATAAAACTATGAAATTTAAATGCTACTTAGGAACCAAGATAGAATTGCGGCAAATTGGATTGACGTGTAGGTTTGTTGATTTTAGTTACGCAAGAATACCTAAAAAGTTAATAAACACTAAACATACAGGTAAACGTCAGAGGGGATGACCGAACCATAGACGGAAGATAGCGTCAAAAATTACCTCGTGGATATGAATTTGGGCGGGTATCACTGGACATATATATAAAGGGGGATTGGCGGTATCGGCATCGAACCTTCCGGTGCCCTAAGCTTTTATTACTATTATTCGTATTATTAAAACATGTGTCGAATTCCATTGGTGTAGTTCAATAATTTTGTAAATATATATTGTAATTTTTTTTTTTTTTTTTTTTTTTTTTATCACGGCCAACAATTTTATTCATAATATTAAAAAATTAAATCTGTAAAACTACAACTTACCGATAGTTAGGGTGCAGTACTGCATGGAAGTACCGTTACTAGACCGACGATTGTGCAAGGAGGTGAATTAGTTAGAATCAAGCTCGACCGCCAAATTTTTAGTTAATTAAGGGTACCTACTTTATGAGGCTGGATGGACAACACGAGCTGACTCGCGTGCTGTGAAACAGAAAATAAACATCTTCCACAGCTAGTTTGGAACCTGAGTCCTTGGAGTAAGTAGCGCAGTGCCTTACCAGTGAGCTATCCACTCTTTTATTTGTTATA
>NW_027112099.1:737060-791762 GCF_000696795.3 Halyomorpha halys | reverse complement strand
ATATATATGTTTAACTATTATTTACAGTGATATATATTTAAGCAATTGTGACACCGGGACAGATTTGGTAAGTAAATAAAATCATGCCAAAAACTTATTTGTTTGAATTTTTTTATTAAATAATATGAAATGAAATCAGTTGACTGTATGCATTTGTATATAAGCTTATTTAAAAAAAAAAATTAAATCATAGATATGGAAGAGGGGGACGTAGTATCCCCGAAACACCCAAGATAAAAATAAATGAGTGAAGCACTGTTGTGTTTTATTTTTTGACATGAAGGTAGAATAAGAAGATAAATTAATGAATATTTAAGTAAATTATCTTAAAAGAATACATACTTTTACTTACATATATAACATTGTTTATTAAATATATGTATCTAGACATGTAATATTATTGATTGCATTATATATTTTTATAATATTACAATAAAAATAAAATATAAAAATGTTTATATTTTTGAAATGTATGGTCGATTATCAAAATTATTAATAGATATTTTCGGGATAATATATTATTTTCTTCAGCCTCAAGTCAAAACTAAGACTACTTAAATTATTTAAAACGTATTCGTGAACTAATTAAACCAACAACCCGAACTGACGTGAACAGAAATAGATGATTTATAAAACAAAAACAGACATTGTCTCTAATGTCCTCAAAAGAGGGGTAAAAAAAGAGACTTATTGAATGGCGCTCAGTCTAGATATATTCCACTTTGGGGCAGGACGACATCTGAAAGAGTACATTATTTGAGGGGTCTGCTTCCTTAACAGTAACTCTAACCAGTTCTCTACTATCCCCCGAACGTTTCGAGCTCAGACATAGAGGGATCTATTCCATACCAACAGGAATCAGTAGGTATTTAAAATTTAAACTGCAAAACGAGTATTATTAGCGGATAGAAAGTGCTCAAGAGCATAGGTGTGTAAAACTTCATTAGGGTTATCGATCTATTTACTAACTGGATAGAAATGGCGAAAAAGAGTTGAATGAAGGATTTAAGAATAATTTATAGACCAACCGATAATGCCGATTGGTTTTTACTAGTCGACCAATAATTGCGATTTTTGAACATAAAAATAAAAAACAGGAATTAAAAATTCGAGGAACACATGATTTTCTAATATATAGGTGAAACTAAACGATTGTCGGGAGATAAAAATGTATCAACACAGCAATGATATAAGAAACAAGAATTACAATAACACAGCACAGGTGCTGCACGCATCTAAAGACCAACATAATTTTTTTGACAATAAAATAATTTTACATAAAGAAAATAATACGTAAAAAGGGAATATACTTGAGTCTATTTATGTATCAGAAATATTAATTATACAGTGAATATTAAAACTGACAAGAAATTTGAACTAACACTGGAATAGCCTGCAATTTTTTTTTAATTGTCTGATGTGAGGCGTAAATTTATATTTAAGGTATGTTATGTATTATTATTAATAATATTGTTTGTTAAAATTGTTAAAAATGAATGTATAATAAAAGCTGTTATTATATTGTCCTTTAAAATGGCCAGATAGGTCGAAACGTTGAGTATTTGAAGAAATTATAAAAAAAATTTTGAGACTTAAATGGTATAGAAATTATTGTATATTAACCAATGATTTACTAATTTCATTTGTTATTTAAAATTATACAGCAAAAGTAAAACCCAAGTGTACCAAAGTAAAAGCCCATGAGTAATATTTAATGTGGAATACATAACCACTGAGATGATTAAAAGAATGTATTAATAATTATAATAATGAAAATGAATCATGAAAATGAACAGACAGAGATTTGTCAGTTGCTAAAGTCTATTTGATTTAATATTACTATACCGTCAACCAAACGTATGACAAATATTTTTCCAAAATTTAAAATCACTTGATAGTTTTTATGTAGAAAATGTTCGGTATATATTTGGGTTCAGGGATCCTCAGGTCGATTGTGTAAATATTGTATATAAGAGTGTAAATGTGACTAGAGATTATATTATTATTTTATTTATGTATTTTTCCATACCTATAGTTTGATCAAGTTCATTTTCTTTATCCTTGTGTTTGTATATATTTTAAGCGAGATTTTATTTATTTTTATATGTTTTTTTTTCATTTTTTTGTTTTTTTCTTATTTTATTTTATTTTAGTATGAATGTGATCATTCATCACTATTACCTATTGCCCACATGTGTGTGGCAGATTGTAATGAATATCAATAAATAAAAGTTTATAAAAAAAAAATAATAAAATTTTTTTTATTAATATAAATACAAATTTTAAAATGGCTTGTTCTTACTCATTTTAACATTCACCTCTTTATACAGAAAAAAAATATGCATGTTTCTATCGAGGAGAGCGCGAGGAAAGTGAGCTAGAAGTGTTTATAAACTTTTCTGGTCTGTTTCTTGTTCAAATAAACTACGATTACTTGAGAAGACAGTTTGTTTATTGATCCACTAGAACTGTCTTTATTATGCATCAATGTAATGGGTGGTTGAGTAATGATTATTTTTCTTTCTATCTTTTTTTTTTTAAATATATTCTTATGAATTTTTAATTAACCGTTAAACAATTTTTTTTTTGCACAAATACTCACTCCTTTCATTGTATCAGAGTTGTTCCGAACTTTGAATTAACATAGTCATGAGTTAGACGGTAAGAGTTACGTGGCTTATCGATGCTTTGTGTCCCAACTAAATTTAATCTAAAACCAAATTATTTGTATCAACTATTTTCATAATTTTTTTTTCATTAAAATATTCGATGTACTGATTACCATTTTACTGTACAACAAATTCATTTTAAGATATTTTATGCTTAGATTTTCTGTTTTTGTCATGTAAAGAATGACATAATAATATTTAACTATTAACATAACTTCATGCGTTCAAAAAGTTGATGTTAGAATTTGGAAAAAAAAAATATATATAGAGAGAGCAGATATTCTTATTTCCCCAATTTTCTATTAAACAAGAGATTAAATTAAAAACTGTAGGAAACAGCAGTCAATTTTAAAGTTTTAAATTTTTTCATTAATTACTTTTTGGAATTAATAAAAATTGTAAATGAAGTCATAATTACTGGGCAATATTTTCATCTGACAATTGAACGAAATTGGACTTAAAATAAGAAGTAAAAATTATCGATGTTGAGTACCAAACTAAAATAAACCTCTGAAGTATTTTCACCCTAAACTAATTTAAATAACTCTAGGGGTCTGTGTGAAAGATTAGTACCACTAAAAAAAGATTAAGGACTTCTTCATATCCTATAATTCCTTAATTATTACCTCTCTGTGGTTTTTCGTACACCACTAAAAAAAATATTTAGGGTATAATTCCTTATTTATTACATTATTACATCACTAAAAGAAAATATTTAGGATTTCATCGTGTTCTAAAATTCCTTATTTACTAACTCTCTCTGGTTTTTCCTAAATGACTAAAAAAAATGACTAAAAAAAATTATATTTCATGGTATTTCTTATTTATTAATTCTCTTTGTGTTTCGGGAACCACTTATCTATGTTATATAGCACTTTTTCGCATCAGTTACAAGAATTTTTTCTGACATAGATTAGACATTTATTTATCAGTTTAGAATATGGCTGTTACATCTGTGAAGTAGACCATCGATGTGTATGTTGTTATTTTTTTCATTTAAACATTTTCTTTTAAATTAATGCTTTTAATTTTACTCTAAAATGTTCGTATATCAATATTATATCTATACAATAATACTGTATACCTCTGGGTATTTTTGTATAGAAACAGCTTTAGTTAATGATTCACTAAGGGGTTAGACAATAAAATATCTTTATTTCTAGAATAAAGATTCGAAACGGTCAGGTTTGACCTAGAATTATTATTTAATGACACTTGTATTCGATAAAATTAAAATAAATATTTTGTGTTTTCTCTCATAAATACAAACCAAGCTAATAACGTAATTTAAACAAATGGCGCCTAAATCGTCTCCAGCCGACTTCAACTCCCAGAGAAAGATGGCCAGATCGGAACCCGTTATCCTCCCATATCTATAACAAACTAATGTCGTGCCCTGCCTCTACTTCTTATACAAACACCTCTCACGGCTTAACTGCCCTCTTAGTCCACTTAACTGCCGTTCTAAGTGTCAGACCTTTCTCCCAGTTCTGAACAGTTGCCTGCTGAGGCAAGGTATCAACGGTCTTAAGGGTAAAGAGGATGTATGAAGTCTTTTATAGGGTTTCTAGTGCAAGCAATTGTGAGGAATAGCAGGATAAATGCGTTGCGAGAGGTGTAAATTAAGTTGAATCATCGAGGATATTTGAAGTACAGTTGAAAGATGTTACCTCAAGATAAAAATGATTACACTAATTCAACTCACTATTATTAAACCATGAATTTTGGAAGAACCTAGCAAGGATTCTCAAACAGCATGAAAAATTTATATCTTTGTAAAAGAATGATTATTCATTCTTTTACAAAAATAATTCTTTAATTGTTAAATCTGAAAAATTATTAAGATAATGTAAACTGTAAGAAGTACGCCTTCAACCTAAGGCCAGGTGTTACTTGAGTGAAAAAAAGACATAAGGTAACGGAAAGAGAATTTATTTACAAAATAGAGGTTGGTTGAACAAGAGAAAATGTGAATGTTAATACTAAATCTATTTTAACTACGGGTATGAATTGTGGCTGAAACAGAACAATTATAGTTGAGATTAATGAATTTTGATTGGGTAACTGTAAATTGTTGACGATGATGGATAGCGATGGTGCAATCAGATACAAGTGAAATACTCATGCATTTATGCTTCATATTTCTTGTCCTCCATGTCCCTCCATTTGCCCTCTCCTCGGCTACCGAAGGACTCTTCGGAAGTGTCCTTACCCACTCATGGTTTTCTTTACAGATTAAATTTAGATCAATAATAAATATATAATTAAATCTTTAGTAAAAATGACTTTAAAAAATGGGAGGTGGAGGGAAGGACATAAATAAGGAATAAGTTGGAGATTAAATGAATAAAGATGCTAAGAGAGCGAAAGAAGAGGTAAAGGGATAGGGAAAAGAAGATTAAAACCGTTCTTAGGACGGGACTCCCCACCAATATCATGTAAGTCGTGAACTAAATTTGGAGAATTAATTAACTTAAATAAGCTTTTTCATAATAATTAAAAATTATCAGAACGAGGGTGTAGTACAACTATGAAATTTTTTGTTAAAGTGGTGGATATACATTAGCTATGAATAACTTGATTACAATTATGAGAATTACACGTTAGCAACATATTGCTGGATGTTTTAGACAATAAATATATCTGGCAAATATATATTTTCAGTTATACTGACCTTGGGTTCCGACAGCATTCACCTAGAATGATTTAGAACTGTATATTAATTCTCATAAAGGATTGACAACGGATACAAGCATGACCTAGGCCTCCATTCCTCTGTCATTAGGTATCGTTAATTAAGATAATTCATTCAAACGTTGACACTTTAAGTAAATGGCAATAAATCTCATTCTATCAGCTAAAGTTAAAGGTCATGAATTACAGTGTCTGATTTGGTTTATTTTAGGCGCACTCAAGCATAGTATGTTTACTATGCTTGTTTGTTTGTTATCATGAATCATATATCTTCTAATTTTCATTTAGATGAAATAAGAAAGCTAGAGTAAATTGCTTTAGAAATATATGTGTATTTATCGTCGCGATTAGTGAATCATTTCATTATCTACTAAATTTTATTAAATTTTTTGTAGCCAAAAGTGACCATAGAAACTGCTATGTCAACCTAAGCCCACTACTTTGTTTTTTTATTAGGGCTTAACGAACTTCTTAAGAATTGATAAAAAGATTTTTTTTCGGCTTAAAATCCTAAAGTTGTGATAAAATAGACAACTAAAGTACATACATACAAATATAAAATGAACTCACGAAAAATCAACAAATAGAACATTGTCCACCCTTCAGTCCTTTTAAGGATTGAACATTGTTCACGCTGCTTTTCAATTTCAGGCGCTTTTTAAATATTTAACTATTTTTAAGTCTGCAGTTTCCGTTTTAAATAAATGTTTCAAAAGGGATATAGAACCGTCGCTCCCTAGGTGCCTTGGTGGCAGCCTAGCATCTTTTGTATCATTTATTATTTATATTTTCAATTTGGAGGGTACGAAAAAAATAAATAAAGAAGGTGCCTTGGTGGGGCCGGGAAGGTTAGCTTTTTAATACCACTATAATAGTACCATGGTGACTCAAGGTGAATCTAGTATAAAGGGATTACTGAAGAAACAATTAATAATATATTGACTTACTATTCAGTATTAACTCATTTTTAGGTAGTTCCTGACTAAGCATACAATACTAGAAATACAAATACATAGCAGAAAAGAAAATACCCATGCTCACAATCAGATAATATGAAAAAGAATATAGTTGTGAATTTTTTAATGTTTGATTTTAAAATCTTGAATAGAGGGTTGTTGATTTTAATGTAGATTACGGATTTTCCTTAATTTAGAAATTCAACTTTTATTTAAGAAGATATTTGTAATATCCAACAAAAATCAGGTCTTGTAATTTTTTTTTTTAATTAAACATACACGAGATTCAGTATAAAGTCATATTACAACTACACAACAGTGAACTACAACGTCGAAAAATAAAATAAATAATTTTATCATATTTCATTAGGTATGACAATTTTTTTATATGTTAATTAATTAAATTTTAAATATTAACCAATCATACAAAAACAACGATTTTGAAAACAAAAACAATGCTCTAAAAAATCTGAAAATTTCTTTTTAACTCTGTTTACCATCAAAAATGATTATTCATTCCCGTTCAAATAGTAGGACCATTTATATTGATTAAAAAATAAACATGAAAACGTCTAGGACAGAAAATGACGTAGCGCGTGGAGACTCAAGTGTGACACAGAAGTACCTTAAGTACGAGAGGAACATCGTCGAGATGTTGAAGTGAGGTGTACCTGAACAGAAATGCACATCCTAACTGAGAGCTATGCCTATGATACTGAGCGAGAGGTAGTTGGAATGGGGGCTAACATAGAAGAAATCTTGAAAAAAAATATTCATGCAAGAATGCTGAAAAATTATTTTTACATCTATAAAAAAATGAATATTTTTCGACTGTTTTTTCATCTATTTTTCAGGACTATAATGACCTGAATGGTTGAAGAGCCTGAAATGTAATGTAAATATATAAATAATAGACTCTAAAGTTTTGAAATTATATTATAAAAAACCAACACCCAAAAGTTTAATCTTATGGAGCCTAAACAATAAATAAATAATAGTAAAGCAGTATCTTCTGCTAAATAAAACAGTTTCCATTTTAAATACATATTTTTCAGATTATGAGGATCTATAAATATTTTATTTGTAAAAGAAAATGAACAAATGTTTGTCTGTCTGATCTGAATACAATTAATTTTTTTCTAATTTTGTTGATGAAAAATAATGAAGAAAGAAACAATTTCAACGCTGGGTGAAAACACGCATAAAAACGTATTATTCTCACAAGTAATTTGGAACTAAAACTACCATTCCAGTTTAAGCTTAAATTGTGCCCAGATAATATTGGAGATGGAATCGACCTGAAATTTGAAGAGGGGTAAAACAAAAATCCAGGTTAACTTAACTACAGATCAAAATAAAATTTTGAAATGTATATTAGAGAATTTTTAACTTCTTTAGAAATTGCAAAGTTTAGAACTCTTTCTATATCATTCGTTTAATATCTCGGCTCTTAATAATTCATGTAATGTAGATAAAGGTTGCTGGTAAGATAAAACTTTATTTCAACACAATGGAAAATGGTTTTGTATCGACTATTTAAAAAACACAGTAATTTTCAGTGTGAAAAAATTATATTTATTATAAATTGTAAATTAAATATTGTATTCTATTATGCCATTTTATGTTCTAAGTTTGATAAATTGTATCATACAGGAATGGTTTGTATTAAAATACGTTTGTAAATATATTAATTTAAAAAAACTATTCTACATTTTTTGTTAAATATTATATTTAAATATTTACCCTTTATAAATAAATAAAGAACCGGTCCCTCGTAATAAGACATTTATGGAACATAGGTTTATTTCTAGACCACTGGGGTGCATGGAGGTATCAAAAAGGGTATTCGTCTGAGAGGAATCCATACCATTCTTAGAATTTTATAATATTAGAAAATCGTTGAAATTTCCGTAACTGCGTAGTGACTTTTTTAATAGAAAATTTAATATCTATATTTGGAAATATACTGTTATTACCTCAATCAAAAGTAAAACACAATCTAAAAATGTACTTTAAAGCAATTACTGACCGACTGTATATTGATTCTTGAAGTTCTGTTATTTTTATAAATTGACATGTAAAATTTTTATTTTTTCTTTAAATATAAAGTCATCTTTAAAACACAAAATAATTGTGTCAATATTCTGAGTTATATTGGTTAACATGTAACAAAGTAGCTTGTTGAAGAGTTACTGAATTATACGGCTAATTATTAATTCACAAAGTTTCAGTAATGTGTAAAGAAAAAGTTCCTAAACAAGACCCAATCGATTTTCATTAATTTCAAAAACTCAAAAGGTTTCTTTTACACATATTTCAAAAGCTGTTCGTCGCAGAGAATTAAGAGCTGTTTATATTCTCTACCAAATGCCATAATCAATTATATCACGTTTTTACGCCGAACCTGCCTTTCCAAATATTTTTCCTTCCATTTTGAGAAAAGCAATTTTTTCGGTAACTTTTTATTTTAGCCATCATTCTTGGAAACGGTAACAGACAGGGCTGAAATTGATTATACCATCTTGGATAGAATATCAAATGTTTTAATTTCGGGAAGTAAAAAATCTTTTGTGCATCATACAGCTTCGTGAAGCTAAAACCTCTAAAAAGGAACCTCTTAGTCTCCTTCCGATGTTGCAGCAATGGAAATAGACGGTAATTTATTAGACTTTGTTGAACGTACCCTCAACCTATACATTACCAAAACTTTTTCCAATTTTGTAATTAACAATACGATTGGAAGTATTGGAACACCTCTCCATTCCATGAGATTACGCTGCGGATCAAGATTGCCCTTACTGGAACTGGCGAAGCGACTGTTGATATATTACCAAGAACTGACTATAATCTATTCCAATGAAACGGTCGGCTGCACAGAGGGACACCTATCCAACAAACTAATTTTAGAAGAACCTATATGAAGTAGCTCTGTATCCAATGGAGGTACGTTGGGGGCCCTTCGTTCCCCTCGGGGGCGGCTAAATCGGGGGAGGTGAACGGCCGGGGGTGGCTACAGAAATAACCGTCAGCCATTAGTCCTGTTTGAAAGCTCCTTCCTCCGTGTCTCCTGTCCGATATCCTCTTGTTTACTTCATTTCATGTCAGCTCAGTCAGCTGCCATAAATGTCTTAGGTATATACACAAATTGTTTTAACTGTAAGGAAGTTTATAAAGAATCTTGTTTTTTTTTTCCTCCCTCTTCTTTCACTGAAACGTTAAAAAAAATTATCATTTTTATTTAATTTTTTTTTACCATTCCTTGTTGGTCGAAGAGAGTTCTAATAAGAAAATTTTGAAGCTTGCCCATCCATAGCAACTAGTGTATTATTATAAGGAGAAGATGGTTGGAGGTGCGGTCAGAATATAACACCATCACCACTTTTATGATAAAAAGCAATATTTTTTTTTCATTCTAAATCATTTGTAACTTTCGATATTTAAATGAAAATGATAATTTAAGGATAATTTAATTGGTACAAGTAGTTTACAAATAGGATAATAATCAATTCTATTGAAAAAAATATATAGTTATAATAGTAGAAAAATGACAAAATAATATTATAAAGTAGTATAAAGAAATTAATAAATAATTTATACTAAATTTTGTTGTTTTATTTAAAAGGTGGATCGAGAAAAAAAATTAGTTGGTTTGCTAAAATATGTTACGACCAGACAACAAAAAAGTGTTTTAAACAAGTCTGAGAGTCAAACATTCTTTAAACAATGTATAATCTTTCAAAAATATTAATATAAGCACATCCTTACATTTATTATTTTTCTTTAAATTATTCAAGTAAAATACCAATTCTTACTCCTAAATTTCATTTAGATAGAGAATATGGCAAATTTTATTTAGTGATCTTGTATCCGGATATTGGTTTTGGAATGTATGTTGGAAGGGTTTAATCCCTGTTATGCGAGACATATTGTCTATCAGGACAATATATCTCTATTTTAATTTATCATTATAATATTAAGAATTAAAAAAAATGAAAGCTACTATATTTTTATTAGAACAATTTTTTTCTAATACTAATGATCAATGGTGGATAGGATTCGGTCCTTATTGTTTTAAAACTAAGTGAATTCTATGTGCGGGAATTATCTAAAATTGTATCGTTTCAACTCAAGTTCGTTTGTACCAAAAAACTATCAACTTGTATTCAAGTTAACGGCAAATTGTCGTCCAAAGTCTGTTTTTTTACTTCATTATCATATTTGGATTTTTCTGGTCATATTTTCTGAGATAATGTAATGCAAGCAAGCTTAAAATGTAATAAAATTTGCAACATTTGAAGTATAAAAAGAGGTCACTTATCACAATATCATCCATTTTGTAATACCGTCCAATTTTTTTTTTTTTTAACTTTAATTTATTTCCTCTCGTTATACTTTGAAAATATGAAGAGTTTACCCCAAACGTTCAGATTAATTTTTTTTTTTTAGGTTTAGTTTAAATTTCAAATCGAATGTGTGCCCGGCAGATTATAAAATTCAAATAACGCCCACTACAACAAAAATGCAAGTCAAAAACTCCTTAAAATGTAGGCCACTACAGAAGAAGGAAACTGCAGAACCAGAATATATATTCATGCTAAAAACCATAAATGAAATTCAGAAATAGGGGTAATGAAAAAAAAAATTGATTAATATTAAATAATAGGTAGATAAAAAGTGCTGTTAAACAGATCATCACCACAATTTTAATATTTTACTAAGAACCAGCCTAATGGCTTCCACAAATTGTCATTTCGTGTCTGAAGTAATCCGACAGTGTTCTGTAATAGTGCAGTAGCAGAAGGCTGTAAAAAAGTGTTAGCGCTTATCTACGACGAGATCAGAGCTTAAGCCCTTTATGGCAGCTGTAAAGCAAACCGTTTTAATAAAACATCCAAATCGTCTAAAAATATTTCTAACACGCTCCTTCGAAGAGGAAAAGAAAAAAAAAAGGATAAAAAACTTAACGAAACGAGCAGCTGTACAGGGCGCTAGGACATAACTCATAACAACTGCTATGTACTCTCAGTAAGTAATATTAACAGATTGTTTCAGGAACTATACAAAATATAACAGATCTTATGGAGTTACGAATGCAAGGACTGAAAAATAAAGTTGGTAATCAATAGATTAAGAGGAAATTGCAAATTGATTGAAGACTTAATAGGTCTTAAAAATAATGAGGGTAAATGCTATGTACAAAGATTTTATATTACATAAGTATCTTTTATATCATTATACCCAAATAGAAAAAATCAAAACAGATATATACTTGGTGGGTAAATCAAAGTAGGAAAATATCAATTACAGTACAGAAATTATGATTTTTATGAGTAAAAGTTCATGTTTTGTTGAAAACACTTTTAGATGGTTGTACTGAATTATATTTATGGCAAATTATCTACGTCTCCATAACTGATAGTACAAGAGCCGGGGGAAAAAAAAGGCAGTTATCTCACCCCAATTTTTTATTACTTCAATGAAAACTATGTATAATTACTAGTCAAAATTGATGAGTCTGCCAAAACCTCAAAAAACATTGATTTTTCATTCGGAGCTCTATATCTAAGAAATTACAAACAACACTAGAAAATTGAAGAGAACATTATTTAAAGAAGAGTAAATTTGCTGAAATATTAGCCCTATTTACGTTCAACAGTTCTTGAGATATAGCTTTTTAAAAGCATTATTTCTTAAAAATCGACTGAAAGATTAGTAGTTAGTTAATTTCTTTTGAGAAATCTATATCTCACGAATCATGTGACGTATAGATGTCTATTAGCACTTACTTTAACGTACTATAAAGTAGTTTATGACCTTTACCTTCGTATGAATAGTAGTTTTCATGATATTTCCTAAAATAAATTGATTTATCTTGTTCGAAACTCAATAAGTTTGAGTTTTGAAAAACTTTATTTCAGAACCCATTGGACGTAAAATACCTTAATGCATGAAATTTGTTTCTTCATGATATTTATTGCTAAGGTATATAAGAGCTAAGCAAATAAAAAAAAAAAAAAAAAAACCGAACAATTATAATAAAAAAAAAATTTTAAGCAGAAGATAATCGCCACAAACGTCGTATTTACTCCTCATTTTGATTGGTCAATAAACAATCTTCCTTTTTGAATTAACATTTGACAAATAGCAAAAAGAAAAAAAAGGCGAACAGAAACACATGATGCATTTTTAAAATGTCTGCCAAGGAGATTTTTTTATAATCCTTTTTTTTATTTTCTAGGAATTTTTCCTTTTATGTACATTTGCATCACTATTGAGTACACAATTGCCTATATTTCAACGTTACTGAGTCATTTGTTTGACCATCGTGAGAAACAAAGAAATGGAAGATCGCAAAAATGCTACCGAAGAGGGGTTTATGATCGGTTAACAGGAGTGGGTTGCCAGCCTCTCTGTAACCCATTACCTGTTTTACGGCCACGTCAGGTCTGAAAACATTTTACGAGTCCAGGCCTCTGCGGCCATCATCATTGGTTCCTGATTGTTCTCTTCATCTTCTATTTGTTCTCTGGCCGTTTCATTTGTTTTCTAATAAAAGAAGGAAACCAGCACAGCAGAAGGCGTTATTTAGAGGAATTGGAATCACCATTCTTCATATTCTTTGTTAATGTATTTTTGAGTTTCTTTTGTGAGTAAAGAAAATAACTATATTGAGTGATTTTTGGCGACTTTATTGTTTGCAAAGTCATGCTGTACAGTGAGACTAACGGTATTTTGTGTTAAAAAAAAAAATAAATATTTTCTTAACTAATTATTTGACACTAAAATGTACAGATTACAAATTAAAATTAATAAATATAAACATTACTTTTAGTTGTTACTATCTGATCATTCTACAAAACTGTAATAACCATAGCTCTAAATCCTACAAGGTTCAACTAGAAACCTGGGTAAGAAGGAAATAGAGGAGAAAAGTGAATGTGGGTTTTCCCATATCATAACTGTTTATTTCTTCTTTATTTAAGGCATTTTATTTATTAACTTTTTATAGTTGTTAATTGAATTAATTATATTGTTAATTAATTATAGGACTGGAGTGACACAAATTTAAATTTTGTATACCTGATATTTGTCTATAGCCCAATGTTTAAACTGTGTTCATTTCTTTTGGATTTGCTTTTTAAATTATTTTTTCATGGTGTATGTTTTTAGGTTTTAGTTTGTCTAAATTTGTGGTGAGAAAACCGGACCAAACTGCTATTATATAAACAAACACCTCAAATCTATATTTTCTAAAATAGGGTATGTCATCAAGATATTCTAATTATGACAAACTTAACCCATTTCACGTAAAATATTACCCGTAGTAAAACCCAAAATTACGACATTGAAACACAAAAATTATGAATACGAGCTAGAGTAATGTCTTATGACAGTTTTTCTAAGATTAAATATTATTAAATTATTTACTTGGAGATGAACAGTTTCTTAGTGACTGATTTATGTGTATATATGGAAGATAAGAGAAGAAGAGTTTGAAAACATAAATAAATAAACTTGATACAAGTGAAGAAATCTTAAACCATAGCTAAGTCCATATCAAAAGATTATTTAACACATCCTACATGTGTTGTCATTCCACTCGTTGATCGAAGAGTTAAGGAGAAGAGGAAGTGAGGATTGAGAGACAATAACAAGGATAATGCAACCCGACACAAGAGAAGATGAATGAAACCGAATGCAATACAAATGTCTAAAAATATATAAAAACTAAAAATCATTACTCCAATTTCCCAAATTTTTTTTTTATTACTTCCTACCTGTCCATTAATGATGTACGAGGAGGAGGGTAGGAGGCTATCTACAGGTAACTAATCCTATTCAAACCACAGTGGGGTCAGAGTTTCATACCGTCGGACCCCCACGAAATAAAAGTCAACCCTCTTAGGCCAAATTCGAACAGGTGCTGGTGCAGTTGCATGACAAACGCCCTCCTGATTTCCCAACTACTCACAAGTAGATTCAGGTGTAGTATAATACCTTTAATACCTTAATCAGTTCAGTTCCGAAACTTAAAATAAATTCGAACCAACAGCCTGAATTCTGAAATACCTTTTGGTGATAAATATTTGTACTACTGTTTATGTAAATCACTAACATACAAAACATCGAATAAGGATTTTTTTTTTTTAGGGAGTAATGGGGAATCATTACAATATATCTAGAGAAAGGCTATTCTAGAAGTATATTGGTTCTGCTGGCCTGTGTTCCATCCCCTCAGAGACCTTTCCAAACGGCCATTTGTCTTGTTGCTGAAGCTTCTAACCTTCTTAAAGTTCTCTCTAGATCGAGGTGATGGTCGTGTCAAATTCCTTTACAGTTATTTCCAAGGTATGAGAGTACGTTTCTCAACTATTACTTAGCATTTTCTTTGTTTGACAATGGCAGCGAAGGTTTCACCTTTTTTTTTTTATAACTGAGCGATAATGATTCCATATTCAATTTAATAAAAACTGTTTGAGAATTCTCAAGTAACGGGAAATGTTTATGTCCCATCTTTCGACAAAAAAAATCATCAACAAAAATCCCCTTTTATTAGCTTTTAACTTAAATCTCTTTAAAAGTATCAAAATAGTAAAAGAAAACTATTTTGATACCTATATATAAGAAGATGGTCAGGGCTGCGGTTAAAAAAAGAACAAATAGTTTAAAACTATTTGTTCTTTTTTTTATATTTTTTGTTATATTTTTTATGTTCTTATATATAAATTTTTACGGTCAACTATATATAATATATATTTTGATACCTTTATTGACCGCCGCCCGGGCTATCCTCCTCCAATATACTTCATAACTATCTTCTTCCAATTTAAATTTCTTTTAAATAGTTCACTATTTACTACTATAGTAATTAATATTCAAGTACAATTCCTCTAACTATTGCTTTTTCATTATAGCAACTAGCATGTCATGGTCTCTCATTGACTAATATTTATAAATTTTCAGGAATACGGAAATAATTTCCGTGATACAGACACATGTTTCTCAATCATAAGTTCAATATTTCATCCTCCGTGGATCAGAAATAGTCGGATTAGTACCGGAAGTGGCCTAAGGAGGCGTAGGACACTTACCATTATAAATGTTCGGTCTTCATAAACCGGAGCACTTCCGGAAGCCGTTAGTGTGTAATTGCCGAACCTCTCTGGAGTCTCCGTTCGTCCGGTCTGTACCTGACCGTGCCCAACATATTAAATATTTCGGATTCTTGTTAAATCCCTTTCAGGAATTTTGTTTATTTTTTATCATTATAATGAAGGAATATTGGTAAAAATTAAATACTCCGAAGTAAATAATCTATACGAAAAGACCCAGTGATAGAGTGTGTGAGAATTTTTAAATACATAGAAATAATAAAAATGTTATCCCTTAATGATTATTATATTCAATAAAAGCATAAATTATTATATGCTTTGAGATATTAACGCTAATACTAGGATAATGTGGACTGACATAGAATTCTACAAATCATTAACTGTAACAAAGGACTTAACAACTCGCCATATTCAGTGACTAGTCCGTATTACATGAATATCAAATAACAGAATGCCAACGCTGCAAGACTCGATCGAAAAAGAAAAAGTCTATCTGTAAGCCACCCAAAAGTAAACGTAAACATTACTAATAATAGATTAATTATTTTTTATATATGCTTGTTTGAGAGTGGTTTAATTTATTATCAATTTAAAACAATTTTTATCCTTTTTTTTCCTCTCAACTTTTATTCTTTAAAATTTCTGCAACGTTTCGGCCCTCAGGCCATTCTCAAGGAAACCACCTACAAAAAGTTTTTTTAATTTTTATATAACAATTACATTATTTCCTTCAACTACACACTGATTTCTTTGGCCCTACCTTCAATGTAGTACCAATTCAATACCTTTAATATTTTAAGATTTGAAAAAGAAATGACATCAATATTGAAGGTAGAGCCAAAGAAATCAACGTGTAGTTGAAGGAAATAATGTAATTGTTATATAAAAATAAAAAAACTTTTTGTAGGTGGTATCTTTGAGAATGGCCCGAGGGCCGAAAAGTTGGAGAAATTTTAAAGAATAAAAGTTGATCAAAATTGTTTTAAATTGATAATTACTAATAATTGTTGAAAGGATTATTAATCAACTTTTGGAAGAAAAATCATAACATTTTTCCGTAAAGGAGGAAAAATATTTAGCAAGTTGATATCTATGCTAAGCTATAACATGATATAGTAAACACATAAATACAAACTAAAACTAACTAGCTTTGAAGTCTAAATAATAAAACATTCTCCATAAGAATAAAAAGAAAAAGATCGTTTAAACATGATTTTATCAGAAATAAGTTGGAATAACTGTGAAGAGAATGAAATGTGAACAACAAAGATGATAGACATGAGATAAACTTTGCTTATCCAAGTCAGAGTGAAAACAAAATCATTAAAGAAAACGAAAATTTAGATATCACACGGGACAGTCGAAATCCATAAATGAATACAAATTATAACATGATTTTTCATCATATACTATAAATTGTGTAAATAAATAAAGGTGGACCATTTTTATCTCATTTTTCTTTTTGTTTTCGGTTAGATCAGTTGGCTTTACAGGTCTTTAGAGGTCCTTGAGACTATCCTACGTTCCCTTTGCAATGTAAACTTATGAACTTGCACTGCATCCCAGGCGTTACGGCCGCGACTATGAGAATCGTTGCAGTTCTAGGGAATCATTTATGATTAGTAGACTGCAATGTGGCCAGCCTACAACAACTTTGGACGCCGAAGAAGACGCCGACCGTTGGAATATGGAAGCTACTGCCCTGCTCCACCAGATAGAAGAATATTAAAAAGAAAAGAGACAATAAATTATAATATATGAATTGGGTATCAGTGACAAATATATTATAGCTGTCAAATCCCGTGTAGCAAATAGACGAGGTATGAATGTAAATAAATAACATGGGGGAGAAATGAACTTTAATAAATTAGTGTCAAAAACGATAGCAACAGATTCCATAACAACTCTGAAACCAAAAAATAAATCTTACTTATAGATAATTATAAATAGTAACTATGTCAGCGAACTATTGATACTTTACTTTAATGGTGGCACATCTGTAAAAAAAAGTTGTTTATACAAATATTTGACGTATTCCGTATGTAGACTGAGGTTACTTTGTGACAACCTTATTAGGTTTGAAACAGTCAGGAGAAAGGCCCCAGCATAGGAAGTAATTCCCGTCTACAATACTTTCTTTGGAATATGTCCAATTCAAAACAAAATCAATTTAAAAAAATCTTTTTTTGTAAATGCACGACAAAGCAAAACAGCAATATGCAGTCTTTAAGGATCGTTTCTGGATGTGTCTGTTAAAAAAATCCTATAAGAATTAGAAAAAAAAAAGACTCAATGAATGTTACTGTGATAAGAAAGAAGCAATAACAAAGAGGACAATAAAGGGAAAAGAAATAACAGAAATCCGTGGCGGAGCATATCCGGTGAAGACGGGCTATTTAAGAGGAGCTACCCGCGGAAGTCTTGCCTAGGGCCGGATATAGGCTAAAATTGGAACCAGTAACTTCCCCTGAGGGCATCGGAGTATGAGGGGCTTAGGCCTCGTGCCCGCCGCATGTGGTTGTACTTAGGGCTATACATATTGTAAGGGGGAAAAAAAATTAAAAAAGCCAAAGAGGGCAGCAGATCCCGTCAACGGAGGCCGTTTGGAGCCAAAAGGGGTTGAGGGGTCTCATAACAACAACCTCATAACTGCAGGGGCGCCAGTTCTAATCTGGCCTGAGGTATTATTATATTTCGCGGTGGCCCCACGGAATGAAAACTTGGTTCCCGCCCTCACAATAAGTTGGCTACTTGTAGATCAGCGTTTACTCATGCCTTACCAATAGTGGGGTACGCAATCCGATAAAAGGTACCCAATCTTACAATTACTGCAATTTTTGTGAAAATCGGACTAACTATTCGGTCAAACATGTCAGAGCACAAATTCAACTATAGACAGACAAAAAGCCAAATTAGTTCCGTGATGTCTAAAACGTAAGATGAGAGTGAAAAATTTCGACTCTGTGAACATATATTTTTTTTCTTTTAATTAATTCAAAACGTTTATATTTCAACTCCTTCGGCTACATGCGGCCTCCAATGACGGAACCTCTTTTGTTTTTTAATACCCCTTTTCTGATTATTTCTTACATTCGGGTGGGGGTTAAGAAATGATTCATGGCTGGAGGGCCACAAACAAATGCCACACGCACTAAACATTAAAAAAAAATTGAAAGGATAATTTTTGTCATTTTAATCTCGACAAGGGTTCCGAAAAATGTGTTTAGACCAAGATGTTGTGGCAAAGAAAGTTTGGGATCCGCTGTGTAATTTGGCGGTGCTATTTGGCTTTTTGTCTGTCTATAGTTAAATTTGGGTTCGGACATATTTGACCGAATAGTTAGTCCGATTTTCATAAAAATGGCAGTAATTGTACGAGTTGGCAGCCTTTATCAGATTGCGTCCCTCTCTATTGCTAAGGCATGCGTAAACGTATTTTCCAATGCATAACCTGTATTTCGATTTTATAATTTGTAAATATATTCTTAGAGGGGTACGAAAACAAAGAATAAGAATATACAAAAAAAAATAATAATAATACAATCGAGAAAGAAGCCGTGAGTATAAAGAAAAAAATATATAAGACGTACCCGTGGAAAAGTCTTTTATTTTCCACGATGACAAATTATTTGAGCTTTAGGTGAGAGGAATATATGACGTAGATAATGTAGATAACACAACAATTATCGTTTAATTTTTTTTTTAATAGTTAGTGCCTGTGGCACCACTATATATATATATATATATATATATAGGAATATAAATTCTCTATAAAAAAAAAATAATACAATCGAATATACATATATTGTATTTTGAAAATATTACGAGGAGGTAACCACTTAAAAATATTCAGTCCATTTCAATCTTTGATTACATTTCACGTAAAATATCTACTTGGTGGTAGATTATTAATACCACGTAAATTTCATTGTATACAGTTTATTCCCTTTTTTCCCTGTATACTTCGAGTGCTCTGTATATCTGTAGCATCAATACTTGTCCATTAGGCGTTACATAATTAATAAGTGCCACTTTTTAGAGTTCAGAAAAACCCGACGGATCGATTGACTCGAAATGACCTACGATTGGAAAAAGACACCTCTAATTGTTGGACCAAGAAGGAAATGAGAGTTGATATGGCAGGGAACATATCGCATTAGAGTTGCCACTGGAAAGGTCAAGCATATTAATGACCATTCTTCATGAGCCCGAGAGAAACTGTGTCCAGGCCGCTCCAGTAAATATCGGATGGTCACGTTCTTGCAGCATCTGCGGTAATTGCGACTCCATTAATCTACCAACCTGGGGTGATCGTTGAAAACTTTCACTAACACTCTTCCAATTATGTATTGTAGCTAGTAATCGTGTAGCAAAGGTTTCGTTTTCTGACAATATGTTACTCCTGATTTGTGAAATAGATATGATGGTAGATATGAAGAAACGACTTTAAGTATTTCAGATACTTTTGAACGATACATGTTTTGTATATCATACAATCAATAACAATTTTAGGTTGAATCACACTGCGAAACCGTGAAAATAGAAATTAACTATTAATTGTGTTTCAGTTCAATAATTCCATTTTTATTTAACTAAAATTTTAATATTTATGCCATGAAGCACAGGTTCTCTACATGGATACTTATACACTAAAAGTAAAATTTATGATCATACCAAGATTTTAGAAAACTACTGAAAATAGCACCTTCAGTGATAACAGATATGAGAGGCGTTTTGATTTATTATTAGAGCGGTGTATCTCAGTATTTGTGTGTTATAAATACATATGAAATATAAATACACATATTCTCGGTTCCAGTACTAATTAACACCTCACGTAACTTTTATATTTATTAGTCTCCCTTGCCTCAGTCCTCCGTCTTCCATATGCTTTTTAGGTTCGTTAGTCCTCTTTCTGAGCCATGCATCATCCACATACGTCATACCATTACTTCCTTAATAGGCAACATGTTTTACTACGGCGCTAATCCAATTATAGAATGTAAAATTTATAGTTTTGAGGTAAAAAATTATTTATATCAAATCCATATAATCAATATAAAAAAAAAAAATGTTTGATCAATTATAACATGTTCCGAAAAATATGGAATATAAAAAATACTTTTTATTTCTATGTGTTCAATTTAAGTATATATATAAAAAAAATATTAATGCCAGTTATTTACGGTCAGAATACAATGTTAGGATCAGACTGTCACACACTCATGGTTGTGATTTATAAACTTAAGACATAACAGATATTGTATATATAAAGGTTAATAATTAAGATTCTGATGAATCAGCAATTTCTAGAACCAAAAGTGTCTTTACTTGCACGAGTAAGGAATGGTAACTCCATTTTTACTTTCGAGCCTTGGCATCATTCACAAAGAGGATTTTTTTTCTTTTGCGTTGGAATATAGCGAATGGAATATGGTAAGGAAGCAGTAAAACGGCAGACAAGTCTTTGCTTTCTTACTTCTTCGGAGAGACACCAGAAAAGCGTAACGTGCATCAACGTCAAAAGGAAATACAATCCTTATAAGAGAGGCAAATCTCCGAAGATAGATTCTGTCAACCATAGCGGCTGTAGTGAGATGTAATCCTACAATTTGATGAATATCCTGCACTGCTGAGGTCGACTACGAAGGTCAAAGGATCCATTCTAAGAGCTGGCGAAAATGTTTCACTTTTATTGAATTTTTTTTAATATTGTTTAAACCTTTTTTAACTTATCACATAAATATTATCGCGATATTGCCTAGAAACTTACACACTCAATGTTCAGAAAAATGCACACTGTTTATTAGGATACAAAAATAATTAAAATAAAGCTTGGAAATATCAACGTTAAAAAGAAACTTTGTTCAAAAATTGCATATAAGTGTAGACAGAGTATCAGCTATAACAATGTATTAAAAAAACTCGGCTATTTTTTGTATTAATCTATGTCTTCACAACGTGGTACGCTAGGAATCGATTATTGGTACACGGCCATTTTCAGGTTTTAAAATTTTTTATTCCCAATTTTAGTTAAAATAAAAAATCAAGTACTCTTCTTTCTCTGATGAATGGTAGTGGTTTAGTCTCTATTTATCTGAAATAAGTAAGTATCAAAATTAATATCCTGATGATACATATTATGAATCATGTAAAATGTGCTAGGAACGATGGGCGATGTTGTTCCACGATTTTTCTAAGCTAAGTTAAAAAATATGTGTGAGCAGTACTCATGGAACTTGAGGAATATATTAATCAAGTCTTCAAAACCAGAGTTTAACCATACTTCGAAATGAGACCAGAGAACTAAAAATTAAGATTAATGATTGTGCTTTAATATCTTGTTAATTTTTTATTTACGCATTTATTATTGCACCAATCTTATACAAAGTATTTACTGGGCTTGTAGATTACTGAAACATTACATTTTTATGACCGTGATTTTCCTTGATATATAAAAAGATTTTAATACCAATTATCTGAAGGGCTAAAATATCTTTGATTTAGTGGAAATTAATGAGCAAGTAGGTTGTAAATGCCCATCACTGACGTATCTTTTTAGTGTATAAATTATAGTTATTAGCTGTTTTCATCAGGTAGGTTTATTTTTAAAACTTTTTTTATATATCTTATTAAAATTTATGTATTGTTATTAATAAAACATATACAACAAGTAAATTTGCTGTAGGTAGCATGACAAACATGTGGAGAATCTACCCATTGATAGAACTCCAATAACATTTCTAGAAGAAAAGATCTCGAGGCCATCTTCTTTTCAGATGCCTAGGATTATTAGGTAATGAAGGATAAGCCAGGTTAGAAACTAGTGGTTTTGGGTGGTTGGGAAGTTTATCATGGAAGGAAAGTTTTCTGGTTCTGACCAAATCGGCAACATATGAAACATTGAGGTCCTGATGGATGATTTGATTTGTGACAAAGTAAGGAGCATTAAGGATTTTACGAAGGATTTTGGACTGTAAGGATTGGATTTTAGAGGAATTCGATGGTTTAGTGGAGCCCCATAGCTCAACTTCGTATGTCCAGATAGGCCTTATAATAGTCATCTAAATCATTCTTTGTAATGGATTGGCAGTTTAGACCGTTTGTCTAGTAAGTGTTGTAATAGTCGGAATCGATGAGCAGTCTCCTGTTTTTCAGTCTTGTAATCTTAAAACTTAAAAAAAAGAAAAATATACTTTAAAAATTTTATTAGCACTTGAAATATAATATAGAACTAATTACTACGGTGCCAGGGAAAATGCAACAGTGGAAGACGGTAGAGGTGTGGCACGCCTCAACAAAGGAATTATTGATTATAGCATGCGAAATAAAAAGGATGGGCATACCTGATCTATGTATACACTAAATGGGCATTGTTTAACACAAAACAAATCTCACTAAGCAGACAAAAATGTTTAGTGGAATGAAAACCAAAACTTTAATAAATTATAGTATAATAAACATATTAAATTTACATGCTTTTGTGGATGTTAAAAGAAGAGTAGCAGCCAATAAGAAAAATGCACATAAACGATATCGAACGAAAGATTGTGCGTAGAATGTCAGAACCTCTAAATAACACAGAAAGATGTAACGTAGTAACAACATATTAAAATTTCAGTGTGTATGAGTATATAATATTAACACATTCAGTGACTGCTTCACGTTTCTTTCTCTTGTGGCCTATGTGGAGGCTTACACATAGATTATATGACACGTTCAAAAAAGTATGTATGTTATATTTTTCTGCATTAAGGAATCTATAAAACTGAAATTTAAACTAAAAACAATTTAAAGAAATCGAGCCTAAAATTTTACAAATGTAAAATACTAAGTGTGGTCCAGATGTATTCTAACTTTGGTTCTTTTCAGAAATAAAAAAAATCACCCATTAAGTATATTCTATTTTCTCTAATCGAATTTTGAAGGAAAAATATGCAATAATAAGTATCTCTGTTTTTACTATTATGGCATACAAAAAAACTGTACATAGGATATCAGGAGACGTAAAGAGGGTTCATATTTTTCTTACACTACTTTTTAAAGTTTTTTTTTTAATTTAAAGAATAGAACGTCGTAGAACTTTTCTCTCAAATTTAAATGAAAAGAACAATTTAGTTGATGGTGGGGGAAAATTTCATGAAAAAGTATTGTTCTCAAGTGTTGTGATACAACCAAGGTACAGTGCTCACTAAATCGCAGCTGTTGGTTCTCTGCATTGACAGTTTTAAATGCGACAAATCGATAAGAATTTATTTTCAAAATACCTTTAGAAGAGGGTATATAAGCCAAATGTTTGAATGTGAATATTTCAGCGGTTCATTTTTAGTGTATTTATTTTAATATAAAGAATTATAAAACTGTTCGGTATCTGAAACAGAACAGAAGTCAGTGTGGAATTAAACATGTATATATTATGTTTGTAAGAAAAATCCGTAAATCTCTTCCTTTCCAAAAGGTATGTAGTCACGTTTGGTTGTTATTAAATTGTGATCAAATAAAAATTACATTTAAAATTCTTTGAAGTAATTAAAAAATCCTCGTGGTATTTTCGTTTTTTCTTGGGACGAATTTGAGACGAAATTCTACTATATTATCAACTAATTTTAAAATTTTCAATTTAAATAATTTTTCTATATGATTCTTAGTCAAAAATTAAAATTTAGAAATACAAAACTTTTTTTTTTGCACTGAAATGTGTTTGCACTAATTGATGGGACATACAATATATTTAATAAGAGAAAAATGTAGTAAAAAACAATAAATTAAGATTTGATCTCAAATACAGTTATGTATTTAAATAGTCCCTCTGGTGATTAAATCTCATATCTGGCAAATTTAAGATGAATTTAAATTGTTAATAAAAGAAAAAAGAAAGAAAAAATTTATTGTTAACAACAACACTACCATAAATGTTGCAATGGATATTTAAAAGTACACTGAAGACTTACCTGATTGTAGAAGAGCTGTATCGAGTTATCTGATTCTCGAATCCACTATAAAATCGACCGGTTGTTGGCGATAATAAACAATAACCGACTATTTACCGACTCGTGCGGGCGTCCTCAACACGGAACAACCGACGTACTAAAGGAAGTGCCAACAGCCGGGGGGCTCTTATAAGAGAACACCACGGCAGAAATAGACGAGGGCGGAGCAAGGGGTTACAAAATGGAGAAGCATCTCGAGTCCTAGAGTTGGGATAGTTTTTATCTGTTTCGTTCCTTGCTACGATATATGTATGGAGAAGTTGTACAGTTAGCTGTAAGGATTAAAGTTCAATAAGTAATTGGACAGTAAACCACGATGTACGATAATGTAACCCCAGATAATATTTCCACAAATCCTGAGGAACTATATTAAACTCGTTCACAAGAAATTGCTTTCTTAATGAAAAAATATATAAACAGAATTTTGGGCAATGTGACATATAACAACACAATATCTTTTAAAAATTAAAATAATTTTCAAACAAATATGAATCAGACACCGAATAATATAAGGATACACTTAAAAAAAAAGTAATACCAATTATATAAATAACTATATTTAAATATCAAATATTTGTTTTTAATATTTACCTCCACATTTGATAAAAGATCATTTCACTGTCCCTGTCCATTAGTGTAAATTCTCAAAAAACAGTAATTTTGAGATAAGCATGTAATCTTAGCCGGGTATAAGATATATACATACAGTTACAGTATGTCATAAAATCTATATAAAAAAACAAAAAAAATCATAATATTACTGTTTTGAACTGTATAGATCTTTTCCTTATTGTTAATATTACATACATATCTAAAAATAGCGGTTTTTTGAGAGGTTAAGTTTGACTTTAATACTTTTACTTTGAATACCGTACGATATTTCATATTTGAGCACAAGTGTGACCTCTGGGGCCTATCAAAATAATATCTTCAGAGAGATACAAGAAAAAATATCTTTATAAGGCGCTATATTTAATTTAACTTAATAATGTTTTGTGGTTAAGGCCATTGAAAACGGACCTGTAGGTGAGAGAGTTGAGGCGTAGGTATTGGCAACCTCGGATCTGTAGAGGCACCGGTTCGAATCCGGCCTGGGAGGTCGACTTTTATTTCTGTAGAGATCCCACGAAATGAAAACTTCGTGAGAATAGGATGGTACCCTATAGATAAGTCTCCCCCTGTGTAAGAAATGACCAGGAAGGAGGGTCACAAAAAAAATCCGAACTCCCTCTTGATTCATTAATGTGTGGCACTACCTATAATATGGAGCCCCTACAAACAGAGAATATGACCTCACAGTTCGGTAGTTCTTGTTTATGTCTCTGCTCGTAGAACGGTCTATATGTATTAGTGAATGATAACTTTCCAGCATGATTCTTTCAAGTTTTATTGCTCTACCTTAATACTACTATAGGTAATTATTAGTTACAATTATACTACATTATATTTATGCGTTAGTTGTTTCATTATTTATGTATTTAATTCCATTGTTCACCTAACGAACCGTATTGAGATTTATTACAATTTTTATAACAACTATCAATCTTATTTCCTTTTATATGTCCATGACAATATTTAGTCATTTTTTTTAATATTATGTTTCTTTTATGAAACCTATTTACGATTAGTAAGTATCTTAATGAAATATATAAAAAGAAAGAGCTTCACTTCACAAATACTTTTCTATATAATTATTTGATAATTCTTCCAATAATATAACTAAAATATAGAAGTGGTAATAACAATAAACTATATTTATATTAATTAAATCATTATTTATACATTTAAAAAATGAAAGAGCATTAATATGTAATATTAGTAGGAAGAAGGAGGATTACATTAAATTTTCAAAATTGGTTTTTCCTTCTAACCAAATAGAGACAGTCAATACAATAGAACCAAGGATTCTAGTTGACATTGCGCTTTAGGATGCCTAAGACGTTAAGCAAAAAATGAATAGAAGAAATGAATTCTAAATGTTATATTAAAAACTACTAAGCTGTTTGAAGTTCTTTATATCGTGCATGATGGTGTTAAATAAAAATAAATGTAAATAGAAAATATAGAAATTGCGTGTCACTTCGGAGGGGACAGACAACGGAAGTAATAAACGTAGGACGTAATGCAGCAATATCTAACTATATTGGGGAATAAACAAGCAGCTTCCATAAAGATCATTTATGTATAGCATCATATATTTCTTTCAAAATTACTGCAAGAAATCAGTTAAAAACTCCTGATTTTGAAGAGGCCGTCGAACACAAGGTGATCTGTACGAGATGATGAGATGAAGGCACTATTATATTATGAGTTTTTACAACTATAAAAGCTCATGATGATATATCAAGTCACATAACTCATAAGATAGACTGTCTAAATCAAGGGTGCGAAATAATATCAAAGATATAAAATTGGAAACGGGATTAATAACCATTTTACGGAACTGAATTCTAGAACGTACGCAAGCGTATGATACTTTATTACAGACTCCTAATCAAAACCTTACAAACCTGTGGTCCTTGAGAAAAGTAAGTAGCTTTAATTGGTTTTCCAAAAATTATATGTTTGTTCTCAAACGACAAACAATTACACCTAATAAGCCTATAACGCACGCACGTAGGGTACTTATTTTCTCTCTAAAATAAAACTCAATTACTCTGAGAAATACAAACTAATACTTCTCTTGGCATTATCCTAGAACGTTTCAATATAATTTCAGGACATATTCTAAATAAACCCCACGCACTTTCATAATTTAGGTTTACAGTACTGATTAGTTTCGTATCGTACAACAGGTAATGCAGATATTGAAGATTGGTATTGAGGTTCTCATTGCCTAGGAACTCCTACATGGCTTAGTCTGGCTCTGAGTACAATATATACGGCTCTGACATGCTCGATGATGTTATAGAAAATTAAACAACATAGCAAAAATTTGAAAGTTAGTTTACTTTCATGTTTGAAAGACTGATGTGTTTGGAATACTTCGGCAGTTAAAATTCCGCCCACTATGATTAAATTAGTTTTATATTCCACAGGAGTCAATATTATTGTTACAATGTACCCCTCTATACATATTTAAGAACTTTGAGATAGACTCATTAATATTCATCTTGTAAGGGGCACTTAACATAAGAGGTCTTGAAAATAACAATATTGATTATTAACAATAGTTAATAATAGTATTGATCAATAATTTTTTTTTTATTTCCTTTAAGTTGGTTCAAATAAAAAAACCCAGAAAAAATAAGAATTTTTTGATAGATACATGTTTTCTATTTGGTGTAACTACCAGCTCTATGGCCATTTGAATAACCAAGACTAGCCTCAAGATAGTGAAGAATATAATTCTAAAAGAAAATAATTATCTAATGGGATTACTTGCCTATCTAATTCTAATTGATAAAATGTAATAACTTGTGCACAGTTCAAGTGCTCCCATATTCTCTAAGAAATTAAGTCTGTACTTACACCCAGAAAGGGTAGCCTTTGACAAGAATTCAAAAGGTTTTTTTTTTTTTGCATTAAATGAGATAAAAACAAAGTATCAACTGTTGAGACATATATCAACCTTTCTTCGATATATGTCAAGTACTGACAATTTTAAATATGCAATTAACTCATAAAAATAATAATGACTAATTCAGAACAAGGGCATAGCAAGAAGTACTGATGTCCAGGGCGAAATCTTGGAAGGATCCTATTTTATTATTGGGACTAGGAGGAGAGGTTGCGTAGAATAACAATCTATGGATTTTTAAAATTTTATAAATTTATATTAACCGTAAATATATATAAAACTAAGTATAATTCACTAGTTATGCAAATATAAAATGTAATTTATATTTCATCAATAGGAAATCAGGGACATTGCTTCCTTTGCCTTTCTTCCCCTCCTTTTTCCAGTCATATGCTTCTGAATTAGAATAATTGATATCTGTTGCACTATTATCAATTTTTCTTCATGAACAGGTTTTCCTCAACTCATCTTAAATTGGTGGGAAATTATTCTTCGGCATATCATTATGTTAAATATTTCACTTTTAAAAAAGTAGAATCAACAATAAAAGTAATTTGATATATAATAAATTATTATTACTAGAAAATTAGAATTTATAATTATTGAAAAAGAATATAAGAAGCAGATGACAAATTATTAAAAAAAATGTGCATTACTAAGATATATCTGAAAAAATAAATAAATTAATCTTGTAACTTTTGTCTGAGCTTTCTTTAGCAGATAAACCATTTTCTGTCAAGAAAGATTAAAATTATATGTTACAAGAAATATTTTACAGCTAAAAAAACATATTAGTAACTTACAGTCAAGTAAATCTTTAACAATCATTTAGGTAAAAGATAATTATATTATTCTGAAAAACAAGACGAAGAAAAATAATTTATCACTGATTTGGACTACAAAATAAATATAATTCAATTAACTGAAAGGCAGGGGACCCCTAAAACATATTTGACAAACAGAAGTTGTTATATTGGAACACAAAATGTTTTATCAGGAACTTTGATGTAGGTTTGACGAATATAACATCATTTAAATTTTATTTCGAACATATGAAAATTAGCTTAAAGCTTTAAAGACCAATGTTTTTGTACATATTCACATTTGTATGAGTAAGTGCTTTCCACCTCATCTGCCACATCATCTGAGATCATCAGGCAATTATTACAGAAATGGGAATTTTCGTAATCGTAATCATCAGTCAAAGGATTGAAATTTGAAGATTTTTCTTGAATCCACTCATGGAATTATCAGTACTGACAATTTCTTCTGAATAAGCTTAGACCTAGAAAGAATTATAACAAATAATTTAACTTTATTTTGATTTTATCTACCATTTCCTTACAATACTGGAAATCTTCATAAATTTTTTTAAACAATTGTATTTCTAAAGAAAAAGACATAACACAAAATTGATTTGATACCTGTAACATTATAATTATAAATTTAAAGGATAAATATACGAAAATTATTTTCATTTAGAAGTTGATAAAACAATTGAATCCCAGGATTCTAATGAATGTTAGTATATCCAGAAAAGAATAAAAAAAAATTTATTTAATCATAGCTTTAAAATTATTCAAATCCATGTAGAATTGGACAATGTTCAATTTGTAAAAAATAATGTTTACTAATTGTAAAGTATTTTCTAGTGGAAGTGGTTCTGTGAGAAAAGGAATGAAAGTTAGTAGATTTAAGGAGAGAAAGGAAGAATTAAGGATGAAAAGATCAATAATGTTTGCAGGATATTTGATTTTTTAGTATAAGGACCATAAGAGGCCAAGGAGGAGGCATGAGAGTATCTGGGATAATCCATTTATAAATCCTATCAAACAATTAATTAATCTCTTTAGTTTTATTTCATGTTTAAACAACAGTTTCGCAAACACTTACTAACCATATGCAAAGTATAAGAAAATAAGAGAGGATTAAAGTAGCTTTTTTTTATCTTTTTATTTATGTATGGCCAGAATGTAAAAATAAAGTTTACTAAATCCCCTTAACCATTCATTAAATGCTAAATTATTAAAGATTTTATATTTAAAAAATACAGTTCACCCTCATTTGAACCTTAACCTTAACAATTTCTTGGTTCGTCAAGAAAATCACTTTGAAATGACGAAACTGGTGCAATTAGACCCGCTCAGTATTACAAATAGTCTAATGCCCCTCTAAAAATTAAACTAGTACTAAAAAATATCTCTGGGCCGTTCGTAGCTAAGATGGTTAGTTAGGCCTAGGTCTATCGTTATGAGATCTGCGGGTGGCTCCGGTTCGAATCCGGCCGAGGTGTTGAATTTTTTTATTAAGTGGAAGTCCCAAAAAATGAAGAACTTGACCCCCACCATGGTTAGAATAGGTTGGTCACCTCTGGATAACCAGGCAAATATCACCTTCTCAGTGGATTATGTTATATCAAAAATAATAATACCTCCATTATTCAAAGTCAACAATGCTTATGTGTTGTTTTTTTTAAGTGGAGACTTCTGTAAAGAATTTTTTTTATCCATTATATACCAACCACTTTCATCTTCTATTCAGATTAAAAATGAGCGTAAGCCATCCTAATCTTTGACAAAAATAAAATTCATGTTGCAATCGAGGGAAGTAAGAAAAAAAATAGGTCACAGCACTGTTTCATAATACTTATCTCAAATTTATCAATCATTTTAAAATAAAAGACAATATTTTGAAGGCCAGTTCTTGCAGTTCTTGGAAGAGGACTAAGCCAGCTTTTCTCAACCTGAAGAGTGTTTATTAATTGCTTGGCTTTCTGAATTTAGGCAGAACAATACTTATTATTATTGGAGGACTGTTTCTTAAAGGGAAAGTTCTGTCTTTCATGATTATTAGTAAATCGAATATATTAAAGGAAATGAATTTTGTGGAAAACTTATCTTTGATAAAACTGTTTAATTGAAAACATGATTTTATATTTGTTTTAACACCCATAAACCAAACCCTCATTTATCATCAAAGTTTTTGCTAGGGCCCTAGGAATTCAGATTAACAGGATCCACAGTAAAAAGATGGATTTTATGAAATTAGTCATTCTGTCAACTGAAAGGCTCATATAATAGGAATAATCAGGATTGTATACTAAATATAGCCACTAACAATTACTCCAAATAAAAAAAATTGGAACATTGGAGGAGAGCAATTGGAGTACTTGGAATGGAGGAAATTTTAGGGGGATAACCATTCCATTTGGTAGTGATTTATACTCCAAGCATAAATAAGCAGGTTATTCAGTTGTTTCTATTTATTTTAAATCAGCATTTGTTTAATTATTTAGCTATTTATAATTTTCAATGCTATTCTATTGTCATAAATACTGCAATCCCAGAATTTATTAAACAATACTGTCTTTGAATATTATCAGTTATATTACACACACAGAAGATTGGAATTAACATATTTGTTATCCACAATACCTAATCGATAATTTTGATCATACCTTGTTCCAGAAAAATGTGAAAACTTGGTAAACCTGTCTTATTGAACAATTGCAGTTTACAAATATTTCAGTGCTTAGATGAATATAAGATGATACATACAGTATCTATACAATAGCAAGGACATAGAATAATTTAATCTTTACTCATAAGAAATAAAAGAAAAGAAATTTTCAGCTAGTAAATTATAAATCCATTAAAAATATTTATTTCCTATTAATCAAGATTTATGTTTTTATCATAATTAAAGGTTAAAAAAATGTATGATATTCATATCAATATTTCTGTAATATATTTTATACAATATGTACAGTACACTGTATTTATTGACTACCAGTGTTTGATTTTGCTGATATCTTGCATGTTATAATAACCATTAATGAAACGGGTTGTTTTGAAATTTAGGTATAAAATCTATTGGTTATCAACCATGTTAATGAGATTAATTAAATCATAATATTTAAACCAAATAAAATTGTTTCTGAGCAACTAGCAGTACAATTATTATACCTTGACCAAATATAGATTAATAAATATTAAAATTATTCCATAAGTTCTTCTAAATTAATACTGAAATTAATTTCAATACATTATAAAAAAATTGTATAATTAATTTATTAAAATAAATTTTTTGATTATCTATTAATAAAATTTGAGGGGGTTAGACTGTTTATTATTCCGGAGTAAAAAAAATCACATTTTATTATACAAGATTTTTTTTTAGTAAAATTAGTTTCAATGAAAATAACTCAACCTTTACATTTTATTGTTTTAGCTCTTTGGCATATGAATCCCTAAACAAATTATTGGACACAGCATTAAACAATTATTCCAAACCAAATGAAGTGTGGATTGTCCATGAGTGAGAAAAATATAGATTAGATCATTACACTTAATCAGTTTTCCAGTCATTTGGAGTGTCAAGATGGAGCTTAGGAGAGTTATGGCAATTCCAGCCATTTCGCATTACTCTAAAATATCTATATAGGACTTAACACTTAATGTCGTTCCAGGTTCTATATAGGATGGATGAGTTGGAGAGGAGTCAGTAATTATTAAAAACATTAGACGTTCAAATAATCCTTATCCTTATCAATTTACCAGCTGAGACCAATACAATAATTGTTTGTTGTATCTGCACTAATATTGAGCTAGTAGAGATATTACCATTTTTGTTTCATCCAATTTCATAATTAATTTCCTGGAGATGTATAGAATTTGAATTAATAAACCTAAATTAAATGGTTTTCCATAAAAAACTGAGTAAAATACTTTGAAAATCTGGGATCTGGGTTCAACTTTCTAAAATACCTTGAAAACATAAGTCCGAGTATCTAAAATACTTTGAAAACAAGGGTACAAACTTCAACAAGCCTTATCTTTGCTACAATTTGTACGATTTAAAAATTTTTGTTCAGTAGAGAATTTAATTGGCTTTCTAATGCCTATGTGAAAATGTCATTTCTTATTTTCATTCAGATTTGGTACACAGGAATGCTTTTTTTGAACTCAAGGGTCTTTAGAACCAATAATTATTTTAAATACTGCAAATGGAAAATTTGACTTCAATGTATGTACCAACCATGTAATGTACCAACAAGGAAAGTAAAATATGTGTACAAAGCCATTTCTGTGTTAATTCTGAGTTGATTTCTATGGTTTTTAAGGAAATTATTCTTTAAAATCATATTACATTTTAATACAATACTCTCCTTACCTACTTAGTAAGAAAAATAAAAATTAAAAAAAAAACATATAAACTGTCTATTTCTGTGAAAATAATAGACATTTGCACTGAATAAAATTCATCAGAGAAGAATGGGGGTGCAATTTATATCTGTTTTGTAGTCCATTTTTCAGACAGCACAGTTGTCAAATTTAAAAAAAAAATGAATTATTTGACTTTTCAAAATTTTGTATTACCTTCTAGAATGCTCCTTGAAAATTTGTTGAAGCAGGCACACACATAATACAATATATTCATGATATCTATTATTAAAAAATTCTCATTCGAGAGAGTGATATATATGACTAAAGAATGATGAAAGAAACAGAGCATATAATTACAGTATTCATTTTTA
Source organism: Halyomorpha halys (assembly GCF_000696795.3). Lineage (NCBI taxonomy): Eukaryota > Metazoa > Arthropoda > Insecta > Hemiptera > Pentatomidae > Halyomorpha > Halyomorpha halys. The sequence continues at coordinate 758,284 of NW_027112099.1, read as the reverse complement.
TTGAAAATATTTATTTAGAATTAGTCAGTTTTAATGGTTTGTTATAAATAATTTTCAACATAAAAACATATTTTTAACCTCCAACAAAAATCTCGTCCTGCCTAAAAATAATAGTATGACAATAATACCTAACATAGAACATAATACCCAATGTCATAAACAAATATCTATGATGTCTTATATTTATAAAATTTCATTATACAAGAAGTAAATATCATATATTTAATTAGGATCAAAAGAAAATAAAAGAAGCTTTTAGTATTTTTTTTTGTAAATAGGTGAACTGACTTAATTGGGAAACCATTGCAGTTTAATGATGAAAGAAGATTAATCATGCCTATTTCATTAATGTGATCAACATCATTGCCTTGAACTACCAATTAAGAATTCCACTTATAGTGAATTAAGAATACTAATATTGAATCAAAAATTAAGTTTGTGTCCAACCAAGGCCATCACTGGTCACTCCCTAGTCTTCTAAGAATTTTCATTGAACTTATTAAAATTAACAAATTAAACATTTTTATTCTTAGTACTCGTTAGAAGCTTAATAAAAAAACAAATATAAGAATGTAGATAAAGAGGTTTTGAAATATTGTGGAACTATAAAATATACAAAATTTGAAACTCATCAGTATTGTGTTTATTTTACAGGAGGGTGAGTCCACAAATAAAAATACTCACACACTTTCCATTCTTTTTCACATTCTTGAACCAACTGAAGAAGTTTCAAAAGGGAAAAAAGGAGACCACATGTATTCAGCTTCTTTCTAGAGCATCCAGAACATCATTCAGCATGAAATTTTTATTTGTGATGGTATACTGGTTGGGATTTCATGAACAGGCTAGAGAGTGAACAAAAACTGTGTGGCAGAGATAAAAAGTGACAAAGTGATTTTTGAGTTCCATCCAAAATTCCGATTATGTTATACACCAATACTTGAAAGAATGCTGAAAAGTTGATAGCCTTTTATTCTAGATTTACTATAAAATAAATTGGTACTATTGATTTTTAAAATCTCAGCTTAAGCTTTTTGACAGGAATGTTAAAACAAGCATTATATCTTGTTGTATATTAGGGAGGGTGTGATAACAAAAGACAAAAGAGTATGTGTTGCACTAACGGATGCCACTAGCTTACAGACAGACAAAAGAAACAACACAGTTGTCCCATGGTCTGAAGCAGTGATGCCATTTACTGTTTTATTTATTTAATATTATATTTACACATTTTTTAGGTAACAAATAAAATAATAAAACATTTTTCTACAATTTCTTTCCTAAAATTGTTATATTATTTCTTTTTTTTTTTCATTCCTTATTTAATTGCCCACCTATATTAATTTAATGTCTCACAATCACTTCATCGAGTCCTAAGTTCAAATATCCCCCAACTAGTCATCTGTTCTTTGGTAGATGATTTGGACAGCTCCATTTTCAACTGCATTCAGACTTCCAGAAGGTTTCTAATATTCACCAAAATACTCTTTGGAATCATTATGAACATTTGGATCGACAGAAGGCTTAACAATATTTGTTACATCACTAAATCACTTTTTTTTTCTGTTTCTTCTCCTTAGTATGAGTATATTTCTTAGTTTCTTCTTCTAAATTATCTGCTTTAAAATCCACGTTTTTTTTCATCAGTGTCCTAATTATAGTCATCTGGATTTAATCTCGGATGTTAAATATTCTTTTTAATTTTATTTTTACCTCATAACACTTACAAACATTCTTCTTCTAGATTTTATCAAATTTTTGCCTATTTTATCACTACTCATCTCCATGGCTAAAAGATTGTCGACTACTCTTTATTGTTATTACATGTCATAGTTTTACAACTACTATTTGTATCTATATTTATATTTATATAATTTTCTATTATTTTATTACTTGCATTTACAATTACAGTACTACACCTGGCTGTATTTATTAGTAATTAGTTTCCCATCCACTTATATTTATACTTCATTAACTTAAGATTATCATTATTTCATTTATATTTTTTTTAATTTATTTTTTTTACATATTTTCTCTAGATATTTACTTAAATTTAATGTTCTGTCACTTCTTACAATGTTAGTATCTTATTTTTATTTAGACCAGACGAAGCCCTGCAAAGTGGGGTGAAATATTGGTTAAAATTAAATAGTTTTTCTACTATTTTGTACCTTTATTGATTGCCACCCATTATATCTTTCTAAAATAAATATTAAAAATTGTCTTTCTTTCAAATATACACAGATCTTATTCATAACTTTGTGAAAATGGCCATGTTTCAGATCTGCTAGTACTAGCCTGACTAGTGTCTTATATGGTCCTATTTTTGTAGCTCTTTAAAGTAAATTGCTCCCTAATTGTTAATGAAGTGGAAAATAGCATTAAGTAGTAGATGCTAATCTTTTTAATACTTTAGCCGACATATCATGTTCATTGACTTGAGAGCCCAAAAATTCAATTCACTAGCATATTCAAATATGTAAGGCATGAATTAAATGATGACTTCACCAGGAGGCTTGACTGTATGTATTTACTTACCATTACAGTTGATATTTTTTCTATAAGGACCTTTAATTATAAGGTTTCGAAAAACATTATTTTTATATTATGATTATATATTTTGTTAAGGATAACTCCTTGATGTAGATACAGAAAAAATATTCATTCATGATAGTAACTCGGAATGTACATGTTCGAACATAAATGCCATCAGAACACTTAAAAATTTAATAATCCCAATGCCAAGGAATGATCTAAATATAATAATAGTAAATCGAAATGCTCATGCCCAATCGTAAATCAAAAATTCTATTTCAAAAAATAGTACCAGGACCACTGAAAACCCAATAAAAGATAAAACCGAAACTATTTGAAAAGTCATTATTGAATTAAACATAATTACTTTTAATTAATAAAAAAATCAAAATATATATATATTTTTTTTTTAGAAATTATTCAAGTCTAGTTAGGTTACAATTGAAATCAAAAAAGTTTCATTAGGAATGGAAAAAGTAACAATTGATTTGGAGAGGGTAACATTTGAAATGTAAAGGGTATCAATTGAAATTGTAAAAAGTTTCAGTTGAACTGGAAAAAATTAAAATGTTATGGAAATGTTTAATTTTGACTTGGAAAAGATTTCAATTGATTTGGAAATGTTATACAAAACCCAAAGTGATTGCAAGCACATATAGTACACAATATAAGATATTGTACAAGATTTTGGAGGTATCATCATTCTACTATAATGATTATAAGAAGGGTGTATAATATTATTTCTCAGGTCTAGGTGCATCATGTTCATTCATATTCTCAGAGTTAGCAATGTTTGAAGTTAGATAGGAATGAGATGTAGGTCAGGAGAGGGAAGTTAAGATAGATGAGGGGGTGGGTAACTGAAAGCGTAACAGTCTTTTAAAGTTACCAAAAACCTGGAAGGAACCAATCTTCAGACATATAAAAGGGTAGGGTTATAGTAGCAGAGAGCAACTCACTGGGAGCATACCCTTAGAACTTCCATTCTCTTCTCTCATCTGTAGGTGAATACCCTACAGAATGTGGTTCTTATTCACCAACACCAAAGGTAAATGCTTTTAGGAATTGCAACTCATCCTGTCATTAATCATTGATATTAAATAAGTCTATAATGTAAAGATAAATATACAGTTCAGGGGAAGAACAATTTCACTACTTTTGCCTTTGTATATCTGTTTCAGTAGGCTTCTACTAATTTTTTAAATATTTATTCTAAATTAGTTCTAAGCCCATTTTATCTGTAAGCAGAAAGATAAGAGCAACCCAGTGCTGAACTCTCCTTATTTACATTAATAGTCTCCTTGCTTCACCAACCTAGCCATAAGGATCCTAATCATGTCTTTATTTATTATAATCCTAGTTTCCTAATCAATACTGTATTTATGAGCATATATGACAATAATAAGTCGTCTAGTGAGGTCATTTTTTAGTTTGCACTGGGAATGGTTGGATGAGCTCTAGCACCTCCCTTTCACCTTGGATTGTCCCTAATCGTGTTTAGTACTGTCCAACTTCCACTACTTATGATCGTTAAGGGATCTGTCGCTATTAAAGATTATTACGTTCCCTTAAATTTCTTTGAAGATTGTTTTGGATTATTTCAATTTGTCTAAATGTTTTATAGAAGATGCGATATACAATAACTTATTCAATTCCTTATTATCCTTACAGTCCTAATTCAGTTAAAACCAACAAAAAATTCATGTATCAGCAGACTGCATATATAGATTCAGTGGCGTACGCAGGTGACGGCAATGTTAAATACAGGTATTTTAACTTTATTTGGCTAAATATTACATATTATACCATATAAAATGCTTATTTAAATAAAAAGAAAAAAAAATCAAGAATTTAAGTAGTTTTCCAGGGGAGCCCCTGTTTTTGAGAAAAATAAATTGGGTTCAACATATTGACAAAAAAGAAAAGAATTTCAATAAATACTTCACTCAAAATAAGTCAATATATTTACAATAAAAAAACTAGTTAATTAGAGATCATTTATTAATTTGATTTGTAGCAAATAATATCTAGAAGGTAAATAATAGGGATTAAATAAAAATATTAACTGTACAAAGGCTGATGACATATAAGTACAGATTATAAAAAAACTAAATTTATTAAAATAGTATGAGTACATACTCACAAACAACATATCTTAAATAGTACTTTCCATAGGAAAACGCTGTAATATCACACTTTTGGTAACATTAATTATTGAATAATTTGTCAATTGAACACATTATAAAACTTTGAACATTAAAAAATTTAAATCATTAAGATCCTTTAAGCCCTCTTTGCTTTGCTAAAAGTCTTTGTTCACGAGCCACTTGTAATAATTGCTTTTCTTCTTCAATTTCTGCTTGAGTAAAAACTGCTTTAATGCCTAAAGCACCTGAGACCATCCTTCGGGCCGAAGCTGAGCAGGTTTTTGGTCTTGGAGGAGGTGGTGGAGGCAGCAGTAGTTTAGCTTTATCTCTGGATTCTGGAATACCTTCATTTAAAATCCTAGTTTTTAAATTAGGCAAATCGGTATTTAACACCTCATAAGCAAATATTTCAGATGGGTAGATACCCAGAGCATGAGTGTCATCAACCCATCTTATCTTCATTCCTCTAGTCATATATGAAGAAAAAATGTCACGCAAATCAGAAGTTTTGAATTCTGCAGGAAAATCATATATTTCTAAAATACAGTTTTCATTAATTTCCCCATAAACATCATTTCCCTTATTTGAATGAGTTTTGGTAGTTTTAGATTCCAAATTCTCATGCTCACATAATTTTACCCATAGATTTTTAAATATCCTATTTTCTTCATCAGGGTGAAATGTGTCATTTGATTGCTCATTTGGAGATTTTTTATAAGGCTCTTGAGGAGTATTACAAGTAATTTTGTTAAGATCAACTTTGACTGTACTCTGTTTGACAAAAGTATCCTCAGGTTTTTCACTAGTATTTGATTTATCAGAAAAGGCACATTTACAACCACTGTCTTTTGGTCCTTCAACTCTACTTAATACAGAATTTCCACTTTGGTTTTTAGGACAATGTTTTTCCTTGAATTTTTGGCCATCCCCACAGACTAACTTACTAAATTTCAAGGTAACAGAAAGTTCACATGGACAATCACTTTTAACATAATCAACTTCAGTTTGTTTAACACCTTCTTTCGTAGGTGACGAATTACAGCTGTGAGAACCACTAATTTCTGTTTTAGAGGAAACTGTTTTATTATTCACTATTACTTTTTCACTACTTCTAACCTTAACATTTTGATTTTTGGATTCCTCTTTTTTAATAACTTCTTTAGAAAGGTTTTCAGCTTTACGTGCTGGAGGCGGAATATACACATTAAAATTCTGCCTGCATTTCTTTATTTGTTTTCCCTGACTCATTTTTGGTAACCTCCACAACAAATTATATTTTCAACAGCTGTTTTCAGCGACTACCACTGCTGCATACTACCAATTGCAATTAGTATGTAAGAATCGATTACTCATTATATCAGCATTGAACCTCAAGATTTGCAAGTCTTTTTGTTTATTAATGTTTAAATGACTTATGTATTTCAAATAGGTTATTAAAGGAATCAAGTTTCTTCTTTTGATTCCCTTAAGGAATCGACTATTAACGAGCAATCGATATCACTAGCCTTTCCTACAAGAACTGAAAAAAAATAATCCTTTATAAGTGGACTGCTTCAAAACATTTTAATCTGTATTAAATCTGTATTAATATATAGTTGAAAAACTAATAATTACGAAATAAATATGTTCATACCCTATTATTATACTGATCCATGGAAATGGTACTGTAACTGTCGAATCTACCTATGTAACAGGTTTTAAAAAACAGGTTAAAGAAAGTTCCAAGTTGGAGAATAACAAACATTTTCCATTTGCTAACGAAGTTATTTACCTCTTTGGAGACATCTCAACGTCCGCAAATAGAAAGGTTGTCCCAAAAAAAAATAACGTGTCTCTACCAGGGACAGCGTCATAGGGAGGGGAGAGCAAACGAAGGAAGTTATCATCCCTCCATTCGTTTTAAAACCCGAAAAGTTGGAAAATTTGAGAACCTACTTCATACGGCCAAAATCGGGGTAAAACATTATTAGTTGAGATTATTATCATTAAATTTGTTTACAAACCCGGTATAGAGACATCAGTTTTTCAAAAAGGTTTAGTAAAAGGTCAACTTTAAGGGAAATCCCATTTCTAACACAATCTAAAAATATTTATTGCTATCTTTCTTAAATGTTCTTATCCAATTTATATATTTTTTTTATTTAATGTTATTCAAACCAGTTTTAAGACATTGCACCATCCTCAAGTGTTAACTGGTGGTAGTTGGTGCCAGATCAATGATGTAGATTATTTGTTCCTCCTCTTAATCCACTTAAGTTAGGGATCTTTCCAAACATCTGTCCTTACCCAGAGGGATATGCTGTAAATATCACTATGATCTTTACTAAACAAATGCCTGCCCTGTTACAAAGATAAAATAGGAGTATTCCTGTGTTACTTCATTAGAGATAAAAAAAAAAATATTTTTCTATTGCCTAAAATAAGTCTTGCAATTTTGATGGTTAGTAAATCAACTAACTAGTCAAACATTAGAAGTGCAATTTTTAATAATATATTAAACTTTACATGTATAGTGTACCTCTGGAGGAACATGAATTGTAGGAACATGAATAGTAGAAACAGTTCTATTACTGTTAATTATAGGAACCACTTTTCTAGGATATGTGTTACCTTGAGGATGAATAGGATGAATGAGGAGTAATTACAAATTTATTATCAGCTATTCCCTATTTAGGAGAAACCCTAGTTATATGATTATGAGGAGGATTATCAGTAAATAATGCCACCTTAACTCGATTTTTTACACTTTCTTTTACCATTTATTATTTCAGCTATAGTAATTATCCATCTTCTATCTTACATTTTTTTTTTTTATCTCAGGAAAATCTGTGGTCACTTTAGGACATTAAATCCATCCCTCTATTGGGATAACCATTATTTATCAGGTAGGAGATGAAATTTATCATTGTACGGGGTTTTAATTGTTGAAAATTGTAAGTTTGCCTCAAATATTATCAGTTATTTTCTCCTCTTGGCTCTGAAAGGTAATTGCATTTATTTATTATATTTCTATCTGGATATATGCTCCAATATCAAGGAAATTATAAATAATGTATTTTAAAAGTGCAATTAATTAGAATGAAATTGTCTCTAAATGTGATTTTGTTATTAATTATTACAGAAATTCGTCATGTTCCTCCTGTGTGACATCATGCATTAAGCTATCAAATCTCAGTTAGTTTTCTATGCTTTATTTTATTGAATTTTTTAAAAAGTAAATAATAGCTTTGAAATTATATTTTCTTTGTAATATATATATTTTTTTATTTAACACAATTTTTAAGTTGATAAATTTTGCATATCCTTCTGCATATATGTTCTGCTATGTAATTGACAATACCGGTTTTAAAAATGATATAGTTTAATTAAATAAATATATCTGCTATATTAAATTAAGGTTGAAATTAGGGGACTTTCCCACTGGGAGCAGTTCAAATACAAGTGTTTTTTATCCTGAGAGAACAACTCAGTTGACAGAAGTGTGGCGACACTGACCCAGCCTTGGGTCTGGGAAAAGCATGGGAGCATCTGGCTTGTATTTTGTAAGACCGGCTCAGATTTTTCCCAGAAAAGACTCTCAAATATATAGAGTCTCTCTCAAGGGACATTTAAATGGGCTATGGTGAATTTTTAGTGGGTGTGAGTGAAATGCTCATTACTACTCCTTTTTCTGGTTAAAGGAATAGTAGGCTGAGATTTCCCTGAAAAAAATATCGTTTAGTCTGGTATCGTTTTCCACTTTAGGTTGGTACATTTTGATAGTTGAGAGTCTGTGGTATAAATGAATATAGAAGCATTATATAGGAACACATGTTGAGATCTGCTTGGTATTTTTACTTCTCCTCTATTTACAGGACACTAAGACAAGCTTCAAGAAGAAAAAGCTGATTCAGTGGTTGGAAATACTTGTTCATAGATTATTCTATGGTCCTTTCTCTTAAATAACGCTATGTTAGATAATGCACTTACCTACGAGGACATGAATCCTATAAAGCTATTAGAGGGTCGTCCCACAGGAAGTAGACCACACAGACACCCCAGAATTACATACCAAGAGTATGTCCTAAGAATTGGAAGTAAAAGAGGTAAATCCCTCAATGAGATGAAGCGGCTAAGCAGGGACTAGGAAAATGATTACGGTGGATTGAGGCTCCTAGACGCTAATAATAACAGGAAGATAAAGAAAAAGAAGAAGAAATAAAATAAAACTTAATATTTTTTAGCTAGTCCATAGTCCCTGCTCACTTAGAAAAATGATCCCCACTTCATTTTAGCATTGGTACTGTTTATACATTTAGAGGTAGACATTCAATAATGAATAAAATATGCATACCTCTACTCACTTATCATTTGATTGCTTATTATTATTATTATTAATTATAATTATTTGGTATTTATAGAATTATTCCTTGCTTATAGAATTATTTATTGATTCTTAAAAAAAAAAATCAATATTATTATTGAATTTAGTTATAATTATTGATATGTATTATGATATATGATATATGTATTAATAGAGTTATTCTTTTAAAAAATATTCATAGATACCATCTGACCAAGCTATCAAGTTATTTTTGTATTATGATTTTACTATGTGCACTGTTTTTTTTTTTGTTTTTTTAAATTATTATCACCCTTTTTAAATCAATTCATTGAGTTTATTTTTTTATTCATTCATTTCCTCATATATCCCCAGGAATTTCAAGACCAGCTTCAAGAAAAAAGGCTAATTCAGAGGTGGCAAAAATGTATTCCTAGCATGTACAATGGTCAGGCAGTTTGGAAGCAGTAAATATCCTGCCTCTGTCCGAACATTCCTTATTCTTAAACCACTCAATTGATTTTGATGATACTTACATTCTAGTCACCGTCTCTAAGCATTTATCAAAATCAATCCTTAGGTTTAATAATTTAACCCATAAGATATATATTTTTTGACAACTCTTTACTACATTGCTGATGTTTTGCCATTTATTATTTTCTACAGTCTACAAGTAATTTCCATTTTCTCATCTTCATCTATATATTTCTACAATTTTCTGACCTTTCGTTCTCTCATTTTTTATTTTATTTCACACCAGTTATTATGTAATTTTACTCTTTTAACTTTTAATTTAATTTCATTTCTTCTACTTTATTATATTTAAACAGTCTTTCATACTTAGTCATTCTTGCTCGTAACTGTTTCTGTTTGGTTCAATGTATTTTTGCCTGCTCTCTACCAGTCAAGTTATGGTCTAATCATTCCAGGCTAAACCTTTGCCAAATTATGCAGTCTCCCTTTTGTTTCTAATATTTCCTTTTTTCTTTGTTTCCTATTCTCCATAATTCTTCTTCCTTGTTCCGTCTTATTACTTTTTCTGTATTTATTTTAGCTTATTTTTTTTACTCATCTATATTACTGTGCATCTTCATATATATAACAACATTTTTTGTTTCTTTCTCGCCCATGGTATCACACATTTCCTTTTCTTTCATACATTTAATATGTTGATTTAAATAAGTTTTCATTATTTTAGACATTACTTACATATATTTTTATATTAATTCCATTACTCATTATTTACATTTCCTTCAACACCTTTTATTATGTTTATTTCTTGGACAATTGCTGTTTTTTTTAACCTTTTTATCATTTATTTTGTATTATTCTTACCTATATTTCATCATCTATTGTTATCAATCAACTACTATGTACTTAATTAATTGTTATACATATTTACAAGTTCCAAGACTGCACCCTACACCATCTCCTCAAATAATTATAATTAAATTACAAAAATAATACTGAATTTGTTTATAGAATTTATAAGAAACAAAAATGGTTTTGAGGAATAAATCTATAATTACCAAATAATTAGCGGATGATGGTCTTGTAGAACATCATCTTAAGGCGAAGCCAGATGTACAATCAGCTGTGATGTGAGCAAGTGGTGTAACCTATAGGACTTTTAGGAGAGGCTAGCTTAAGACTTGAGAAGGTGAGACGCCTGTCCAGTGTTATGTTAAGGATGGTGACTCCGATTTCATCAGTATAGGCCGTTAGCACTGTTACTGAATGCTTGAGGGAGACTATCGGTGCCGTGAAAATGACAAACAGTAGCGGTTCCAGCACAGATCCTTGAGGGACTCCGCAGGTGGTGGGGACCAGAGGAGAGAAGTCCCCGCCAATTTGTAGGACAAACGATCTTTCGGTGAGATAGCTTCCAATCAGTCCGTGAGAGCTGTGGGAAACTTGAACTCTTCCAGTTGGTAGAGAGGAGTGGGTGGGATAAGCACTCAAGAAGTTGAAGGCCGTCGCCTCTTTATGCTTCTATATTCAAATATAGCACAAACTTTCAACTATCAAAATGCATCAACCTAAAGTGTAAGTAGATACCAGAGGAAACGATAATGTTTTTTTTTTTTTGTCTTTTTTAAAGGAAATCTTAGCCTGCTATTCCTTTAACCAGAAAAAGGAGTACCAATGATCATTTCACTCACACCTACTAAAAATTTACTAAAACTCATCATATAATCATTGTTTTTACTGTTTCTTATGTCTAGTCAGAGCTTAAGTTCATGCAGAGAAAATAATTAAAACATAAGAAATTGGTTTGTTAATGTTTTGTTCAGAGATAGTTCCATTCATAAACTTTAACTAAGAGTGTTGTCATGTTTTGGTAGTTGAAGGACGTGGATTTCCATACCTAAACGCTGTTCGTTCAATATTTGCGTTTCTAGCAGCACGAATCTTTGTGCTGTTTTTGATTTACTACCATTATTAGTCGAGTTAGGATTTTTATTTTTCCTGGAGAACTTGAAAAATATGAAGCACAGATCAATTCATAATTTTTTCAGTTATTACTTTGATAATGATTATAAAATTAAAATTTTTGAGACTGCAATAGTTCAAAATAGAGCATTATACGAATAGAAATATAATACGAAGGAATCGCTCATGGGACACTTTTCTGTATACAGAAAACAAAGTAAATCTGAGCTGGGTTAACTCTCCGATGGCACTTATCATATCCTATGGATGCTGAGCTGGATCTCTGAGACCCTCTTATCTTATTTCAGTATATAATAATAATAACAAAACATTTGTGAGGATTTAATGAAATTGGATTTGATTTAATAAACTTTATTCATACAAAATTTATAAATACTTACTCATAAAAAAGTTAAATGAACTGTACATATCTATTATCAGCCTTTGAAATATTATTATATCCTTTAAAATAGCATTTACATGATTTCTGTTTGACCATTTTGACTTATATATCGTTACAATACAATTTTTATTAGATAATGGTTAAATGTCTTTATTGATCCCATATGCAGCAGCACAGGAATACTTGCATTCTTCGATAAAGCTTCACAACAGTACGTTTGTCCTTTTGGCATAGATCAAAATACTTTCAGCTCTGTATTCCTGAGTAAGGAAAAAAGTGCCCTGTTTCACTTCGATCTTGCCTTTTGTTTTTCCCTAAATATGACGCGCATATACTTTGACAAATTAGTCTGTTGAGTAATATTAGTTTTATCAGTTGAAGAGATATTATTTGCACCAATTAACATATTTGGAGGTTAACCTATAAAATTGGGTTAGTTGATAATTGCCTTGCAGTGCACATTCGCACAGATGAAACTTTCCATGAAAGTCTGAGCACCATTTATTGAGAATAGGTTTATTACATGGCCCAGAGCGCAGGATGTAGCAATGTTACGGTCAACCAGTTCTTTCCCTAATCTCGCAGTTTCCTCTCTCCTATTGAGGGTACATCCACCCACCCCCATCCAGCAATATGTTGTCTTTTGCGCCCTCTATAACCAAATTATATTCTGTTTGCTTTAATATCTTATCGTCGACATTGATGTAGTTATCGGATCATGACATATGCTTCGTATTATAAACGAAGGACTGACTCTTGCTGTTATGGTGTAAATCTGATTCCCTGCTTATAGAACCATGAAATGGCCATTATATGTTAGTGATGACGACACCGTTTGTAACATATCACTTCTAATTCTAATCAACTCTCGTTCTGATGCATTGGGGGAAATGTAAATAAATGTCTATAACGAAGAATTGTAAACTTTTTTTTATATCATCAAAATTCATTACACTTTTTACTTCATATCTTTTACGAATTTACTAAAATCTAACAGAAGAATTACTTAATGAATTGAAAAATATTTTAGAATTATTCAGCGAAGATACTTTTTAAGGAAATTTATCAAGTAAGTAGACTTTACACAATTATTGCATGTCATTTTGTTTTGATTATCTAGCTATGTTTTCGCTTTACTCTATCAGGGATCTAAGATACATGATTGACGGGTATCTCATTTTCTCCCGACAAAAGCCTCTATACATATGAAAAATGGTATAGGTATGAAATAGTGAAATAATGAAAGAATGAAAATAAATAGAATAGAAAGAGTCACGGAATAAGAAAATCCAATCAAATGCTGTTAGATAAACTTACAATTAGACGTGGATAATCAAAGCATGAAAATTTTGCGGAGAATAAGCCATGCCTCTCTTTTGTGCTTCACATTTCCTTCTCCGTGCCTCTTGTTGAAAATAAAAGGTAAAGGAAAAGAGGCATGCATAATAAGCTCAATGTGGAGATAGCTTAAGTAGACCTTAAAAATTATTTATTGAAATTCCTAATTTTAAAAAAGCTACTGCAAGTAAATATATTATCTGAATTATGAACATGACATTAGTAGCGAAGGAACGATGCTGATAGTATAGCACTTCAATGATTGTTTTATGTTAGAAAGCGCAGAGGCCATCTTCTTGTCAAACTCCTCGAAGGGTTGTTAGTAAAAGTTTGGGACGAAAGGTGACGAATAGGTGTGCTTGACACATAATATCATTTTATATGAAGTATGAATAATGTCAACTATCAGTCTGTATTCTTTGGTTCACTACGAAGAAGAGCTCAGGAGAGCAGTATATATAGATTTAAAATCACAATGTATATAAATATCCCATCGTGTGTTTTAAAACGAATTCTGTTGATATTCGCAAAGTTTTGTTGTATCAGTGGTAGACCAAACTGGGGCTGTATTGATCTCGGCTACGGGACACCTGAGCCCAACTTGGGGCTTCCCTCCGAACCTTGGGTACTGGCTGCCTCTGGTACAAAATGAGAACAATTTTCTGCTACGAAATTAATGTATCAATATGGTGACGTATTTTAATGTAGAAGGATTTGGAGCAAAAAGGTGGCAAATCATATTTGTTAAGTTTTCGGAAAAAAAAAAATAAAACAAAAGTCTGAAAATTCAAAATGGCGAGTCACGTGATCGTTTTTGATTACTGCCCTGAAATTTTCCTAACCAAAAGGATAGTATTTTCGGTCAAAAACGTAACTACCAGACGATGCAACATAAGTTTATTTACTGGAAAAAGCTCATTTTAGCACAAAATAAACCTTTCATCGACTTCTAGAAAAACAATTTATTGCAAAAAAATAATATATATCTATATTTTGTAAATAAAAAACAATCTTATTTTAATTTTTTTGCCACAGAATAGGCATCCAGGATTTTTCGGCAAACCCATAATTACAATAAAGATTTATTTCTATAAATAACGTATACAAAAACAGTGGAATAGAGTAACTGTAAAGGAGGCGTCGAATTCAGATATTGAAAAATGTATTAAAACTGGATCCTCGGAAAGAATGTTATTGGTATAACATGAACTATTTATGGAAATTTAAAAAAGAAATCAAAATAGTATTAAAATTAAAACTTATAATAGTTTGATTTGTTTATAGCCCGAATCTGTCAAAACTACAATTTTCGTAAAACGTACTCAACACTTAGACATTTTTCAATTTCCCTAGAATAGAAAACTAATAAAATAAAAATAAATACCATAATGATGTCAAAATACATACATGATTTGCAGTGTATTTTTTCTCCAAAATTTAACTATTAACACCTAATTTATTCACCAATTAAAATATCTAAATTCCTGTAATTACAGTTATTGCTATAATAAGCAGAGCTCGAAGCTGGAAGGGCGTTCCAATACCTCACTTAAAGAATAATATTTACGATGGTTAAAAACTTTTATTTAATAAAATAAAAATATCTTAAGCCCAATCACACTCTTCCATTTGTTATAATTCACGTAAAAGAACGATTCAAGATTTCTTTAATCAAATCTTATCAATTATTGCGTCATTCCTCCATTCCGGTTTTGGTTGGGAATAAAAAAAAAATTCATTAGGATTGTATACAAGCGCAAGCAAACTAATGGCATACACCGATCATCCGCTTGGAATTTGGAATATTTTATTGCTTTATTTTTTTAGTTATTTTCGTTTTTGTTGCTGTTTTATTGTATGCAAGCGTTACTTCAAAATTCTTCTAGTGGCCTTCACATTTAAGCGTTATTTTCATGCAACTTAATCGGCAAAAAGTATAGATAAATTCTTATTTTAAGAACAAAACTCTTTTATCTGCAATATTTCCATACGTCCTCATGCAAGGACAGAATAATACAAATTGTTTAATGTATGAGGTTTTTACTTCTCTCATGGAAATCATGGCTTAAAATAAATTCAAATTATATCCATTAGAAATTTACCCCCCTCCCGTTTAATTAGAACCCTACATAAAATGAATTCAAATTATATGTATATGTGTATTAAATAAAATTATCTAATTTTACCTGTGAATTAGAAACAATTACGTTGTAACAAATATGAGTGATATTGAAAGAGATCTAATCGTTATTATTTACTTTTTACTTACTTTGGCAGTCACTATTGCAAATTAAAAAAATTCAAAGTTTAAATAAATCGCTCCAAGCTAAAATTAGTCTTGTTTTGAGACAGAGCCGAGTAAAATGATAACAAAAATGTTATTATTTAATCTTAATAATTTAGAAGATCCATTGATTTAAGCCTCACATATTTTGGGAAAGTGACGAAATGTTTAGAGACTCATCATTTTTTTTTGTTTTATCAATTTTTTGTTAAATGAAAAAAAAATCTATAACTCATTAAGTTACTATGTCATAGTTATTTGGTCAAAACAGGGAGCGCCGGAAAACTTCAGAAGGAGGAGCTATTTAAGATTAGATATGTGGCAGTCTTATTTAACACTATTCTGTTGTTAGCTTAATGTAGTTAGATATATATAGATAAATAGAAGCTCTATATGTCACAGAAAAAAAAAATCATTGAATAAATTAAACCTCGAAATAAAACCAGAAAAAAATAAGAAATTTTAATACCTTCTGCGACTATAAAATGTGTGGCAGCCCCAAAGTGGCCGGTATCCACCTCTTTAACTTTTATTCCTTTCACAAAGACAGCCAGAAAGTAAAAATCAAAGATTAGTATGTATTGAATTACCTACATATATAGTGATACAAATAATATCACTTATTTATTTCTGTAAAAAGAAAATTGTTAGGATTTTATTTTGTTTAATTATAGAATTATAATTATATATTCAGATAACATTATATTTAAAAATTAATAACTAAGCTGGAATTACTAAATGTTTTTAAACGTTTATTTCACTATTTTCATTGTTGTTTCTAGCTTCATTATGATGACATATTTTTGGTTAGAATAATAAATGCAATAATTTTCAATTAAAATTTTATTGCTAGATTTTGAGTTTAAATTTTATTTGCTAGTGGTTTTAGAATTTTTTATTTTTATATTTTTGAAGTTGAGTTTTTATTAAGTGGAAACTGAAAATTGCCCGTTATTTGACAATCACCTATGTAAGTAAATGATAATAAAAATTTTTCGTAGTACAATATTTTCAATTAAGCAATTAATTTAAGAGAAGGGAAAATGAAGGTGATATGCAAAAAATAAAATATTTTCTCCTATGAATGAATGTTTCACGTGCTTATTTTCGCCTTGTAACATTAACAACTCATTTGATTGCCTTATTCTCAGTAGATTGGATAGATCATATCGCTACTCCAGAATCATAATGACGAAATTGTAAATTTTTAGGAAACTAACTTTGTGTTGGCGGGCTCAAAAATGCATTTACGATATGTTTGAAAACCGACATATTTGTCCTCCCAAGGCAAAATTTTTAGTCCTCTTATTTCGACTTACTAACATCAAAGAACTGACTTTTTGATCCCGCCAACACAATAAAGTCAATTCCAAAAAGTTTACAGTTACACCATTGCACTTCCAGACCAACGATATCTAAAAAAAAATAATACAAAAAAAATCCTGTATTCGTCATTTTCCCAAACTGTAAAATAAATCGTTCGCTTGCATAAGTCTTCATTTATCACATGTAAAATAAAGCAGGCATAAAGTCGATTCAATTAACATAATGGTATTAATATAAACCATTATAATTTGCTTAAGTACATGTACATTACGTTTTATTTCAGCATAAATGTTTTTTTCTGATGAAATAAATGGGGAAAGAATTTTAGAGTTTTGAGAAATTGGCAAATAATGCTGATGTTGTTTTGAAGACATAATCTATTTGTACAAGAGCCGGAAAGAAAAAAAGGCAGTTATCTCACCCCAATTTTTGATTACTTTAATGAAATCTATGTATAATTACTAGTCAAAATTGATGATTCTGCCAAGTATAGGTAGGGGAATAAAACATGGCGGCTGTTTCAAAAACATTTATTTTTTTCGGAGCTCTGTATAACTAGAATATCTAAGAAAACATTATTTAAAGAAGAGTAAATTTTCTGAAATATTAGCCCTAAAAGAGGTATTTACGTCCAATAGTTCTCGCGATATAGCTTTTTAAAAAGCAAAACTTCTTAAAAATCTTCTGAAAGATTAGTAGTTAGGTAATTTATTTTGAGAAATCTATGTCTCAGGAACTATGAGACGTACAGATGTCTATTAGCACTCAAATTAAAGCTAGTTTAATGGACTATAAATAGGTTTATGACCTTTACCTTCGTAGGAATAGTAGTTTTCATAATATTTGCTAAAATAAATTGATTTATAGTTGTTCGGACAATAAGTTTGATTTATGAAAAACTTCATTTCAGAAATCATTGGACGTACAGGTGTTTGCCAGCGCTCAAATTAAAGCTAGTTAAATTTACTATAAAATAGTCAATTATGTTTATCTTTGTAGGAGTAGTAGTTTTTATGATATTTGACAAAATAAACTCACAAAATGTTAATTTATAGTTATAAAATGTTGGATTTTCGAAAAAATATATCTCTAGATCCATAAGACGCACATATGTCTGCCAACACTCAAAATAAAGAAAATGTAACCTACTATAAATTAGTTTATGACACTTATCTTCGTAGGGGTAGTAGTTTTTATGATATTCACATATGAATATAAATTTGGCAAATGAAACTTTGTCGGAACAACTATAAATCAATTTATTTTAGCAAATTTCAAGTAAGCTATTACTCCTACGAAGATAAACATCATTAACTACTTTATAGCTCATTAAACTAGCTTTAATTTGAGTGCTAATAGACATCTGTACGATAAATGGTTTTTGAGATATAGATTTTTCAAAATAAATTCACTAGCTTTCAGTACGTCCTATACAACATTTTTATCAAATGTTGCTTTTTAAAATGCTATATCTCGAAAACTATTTAACGTAAATACCTCTACTAGGGCTCATATTTTAGAAAATTTTCTCTTCTTTAAATGAGGTTCTCTTAGGTTTTCTTGTGTTGTTCCTACATTTTGAGATATAGAGCTCCGAATGAAAAATTAGTTTTTTTTTATCGCTTTGAAACAGCCGACATTTTTTATTCCCCCTACCTATACTAGGTAGACTCATCAATTTTGACTATTAATTATACATAGCTTTCATTAAAGTAATCAAAAATTGGGGTGAGATAACTAACTGCCTTTTTTCTCCTCTTGGGCTCTTGTACTATATGAAATCCACCGAGGAATCTTTTAATTGACTAAATATCAAAAAAAGGCGAAGATAAGAAAATGTAACCTTTATATAAAATAACCATGTCTTTAAATAAAATAATTAACAAGAAGTGGACGTTTAAAGACAATGCTCCTATCGCTCTGAACTAAATTGTCTAAAGGCTGATGAGTTTAGAGCTCGACCCTAGCAAGTAATTCGATTTCGGTCCAATCCTTTTTGCCAAGTCCTCCTGGGAATATCCCCTCGGCTTTCCATTACTCTTGTTAAGTCTTCAACGGCTCCGTTGCCTTCGGAGGCCGCTGATGGTTATCAGGTTCTCTCACAGGTTTTACCTTAATAGGCGTAACAATAATAAATATGAATGCAAATGTAACTGATGATTGGAACTTTATTTAGCAGATTATTATTTGAACGATGCAAGTAAAAACGTCGTTTGTTACCATTTATTCACAATATTTAAAATGAGCGCCTTAGTCATCTGCGTCCCTGATACCCAAATTCAGAGGGCAAGCAGGCCTAAATAAAAACAAAATATTAAAAATAATTCTATCACAGAACCATAAAATAAGTTCAATAATTAAAGAAATTAGGGAAGTAGGTACATGGAAAACCCCTCACACCAAATCCGTGATTTGGAATACTGATATTCATATGTGCTGTAATACTAAAGCACTGTCTTATGGTCAATTTCTTTTCAACCAGACAATCCTTTGACAGAAAAAAAACTTGGAAAAAGTAACTTCTTTAATATGGTAAAATATTAGAATGTAACATCTCAAATCACAAATTTGGAGTACTGCCCAATTCTTTCTTAATTAAGGTTTGAAGTGGTAATAAAATAAAAAAAGATACGATAGTGATATCAAAATACATACATAATTTACACTATATTTTTTTCTTCAGAGCTTAGCAATGAACTTAGATATAGAAAAATTAAATTATCTAAATTTCGATTATTACTATTTCGTATATGAAGAGCTTGAAATGAGGCAGAAACCATCGGAAGGGCGTTCCAGTACTTGACTAATAGAAGAATGTTTATGATAGTTAGAAACATTTATTTAAATAAATAAAAAAATAAATTTAAATAAATTTGAATGGTCTCCCACTTATTATAATTCACATAAAATAACTATGCACAGATAGATCAATGGCCTAAAATAATTTTTTTTTGGACTCCTGTGAATCTATACCGGATAGATCTGTTGAAAACCGCAATTACACAAATGTAAACTGCACTCCAAAATACAATTCTATCCTTATCTAGGTGGTAAGGAAAGTAAAAGATTAAAGAATCAAAACATCAATATTTTCATATTTGTACAGTTTATGACAGACACAAATTTAACAATATATACCAATACAAATATAACAATATTGTCTGTCTAACCTAGGTTCTCATTCAGATGCTCCTTAGTAATTTAGGTCCACAGAAAATTTGATTTTTTTATTGTATTTATTTATTTAAATTTAAAATGGAAGAATATACATCTGGTTCGGGGGTAGGTCGGTTACATATGGAATATTAAGGCCTTTATGGATAATTTTATTAGTGAAAATTTAAGTAGCTTTTAGGAGCTTACGAAGGATTTTGGATTGTAAGGACTGGATACTGGAAGAATTCGAAGGTTTAGCGGATCTCCAAAGTTTAACTCCATATGTCCACATTAGCCTTATTGTCACTTAGATTAGTCTTTTGGAAATGATTAGAAGCTTAGACCCAATCTAGTAAGCACTGTAATAATTGGAATCGACAAGGATTTTCCTGTATTTTCAGTCTTGTGTTAGGATTCCAAGTTAGTCGCTTCTCGAAATGTAGTTCAAGGCAGGGAATCTGTTCGTTAGGGGTAAGAGAAACATTATTAAATGATACTAAAGGGTCAGTTCGTAGGTTCACGGCTAAGTGTAAAAATTATTTGATGGGATTTGTTGTGTTTTATTTGCATCCTTCAATTTCTACTCCATTCTTCAAGGGTTTTGAGAGTTTGCAATGCAATTAAAGGGTTATAACTATCTAAAAGCAGACGTATGTCATCGGCATACGAATATTTGTTTTTTCACCAAAATAAACCTTTCTAAAAGAAATCCGGCTGTTTCCGATTTAATTTCTTTTCAATTATAGACTTTATCTACAGTAGGAGTTCTAAATAATGATTTATTTATCTAAAATAAGAGTTGGAAAATCTTCAACACTAAGGGAAATAACCATGAGTTCCAGGTTTTCCGCATTCTGTCGGCAATTTAGGACCAATATCTCACAATTTCTGAAATTAAAAAAAAAAAAAAAAAACCAGGATAGTGGATTTTTTAACTCGAAGGTAGATCATACAATATTAAATTCCTTTAACCACTTATTCACATCATTTATAAACATTGCTTAGAACACCTTTTTGCATATTATTTTATATTGACACAGTTCTTTTACTCTTAGAATACAGCTTCAGTGGTTGAATGCTTAACGAATGACAAATTTTCAACTACAGACTATTGCGTACACTACAAATTATAGAAAACAATCATGGAAAATGAGTAAATTCAATATTTTTAACAAATATGAGTTCGCCTCCTGATAATTTTGTTGTTTAAAGGTTCTAATGTTTAATTGTCTCCATGCCGTTAGGATATCAAGTAAAGAATAAACATAGAATAATTATATA
>NW_027112099.1:728417-737010 GCF_000696795.3 Halyomorpha halys | reverse complement strand
TATATATATATAGTTGACCCTATAACTTAAACATAAGAAGATGGTCAGTCAAAAAAGAACAAATAGTTTTAACTATTACATCTCCTACGTTTCGCCCCCAATTTGCAGGGCTTCTAATCTGGGCTAAAAAGATACAAAAACAACTAAGATAAATTAAGATAGGATAAATATTATGTAAAAATTAATTAATATACAAATATAACCGTTAAACGGCTGGCCACCTTCCCTCCACTGCTCCACGCTTCCGATTTATTGTCAATGTCTGTTTAACTTATCGCTTTGATCGCTTATCGGTCCTAATTTGTTCTTTGCTCATTTATTATCATTTAACATCATCAATATTATTTATATTTATATTTATATTTATTCGTTCATGACCTTTATTTAATCTCAACTTTCTTCTTCATTTTCCCTCTGTTAGTGTGTTTAAAAATTGTGTTTCCACATCTAGTTTTTCGTTTTTTTTTGTTTCATATACGTCTCCTGTCCTTTTTTTAACTGCATATTTTACGTAATTTTTCAATTTTCATTCTTTCCATTATTAGGTATTTTTTTATTCTTATCATAGTTTATTTTATATTAATACTATTTTATATCTTCATCCCTTTTATTTATATATAATTTTCTTATCACTTAATTTTTACATTTATCCTACCTTATTGAATCTTATTCTTGTAATGCACTTAGTCGTATCTTTTTAGCCCTGATGAAGCCCTACAAAGTGGGGTGAAACGTTGGAAATTAAATAGTTAAAAATTATTAGTTCTTTTTTTTACCGCAACCCAGACCATCTTCTTATATATAGTATAAAATACTTTCAGAGATCATTAAAATGCAACTGTTCTCCAATACTTACTATATAAGTTTTAATTTATCTAATAGTCATATTTAATTAATTAATGCAAAAAGACACAAAAGCAAAAAAACCCTTCTATTTAGTCTTTTTAAGCTGTTGATTTAATGTGAAAATTTTATGTATTTATACAGAATTAATGTTAAACCCATACAACATTTTGACAAACCCTAACTAAAGCTTTGTTTTGGAATCTGCCTGTTGTTTTAAGTCATGGTAATCTAACCTCGAGTTAGATGAGTGTATGAAACCGCTGTTAAAAGATCTTATTCAAGTCATAATATATCATATTTAGTAGAGAATTGATTCTATTACCCAACATCAACTGGTGGTGGCTTTGGAAAGAAATGGTCCCATGCATTCCCAATCGTCGATGGTATTGAAGCTATGAAATCATTAAAACCGATGACAATATTGTTCCAGACGTTCTTCATATTATACTTTATTCTGGCCATGTCGTATACCTAGAAAAGAACAAAGCAAACAATCAAAGAAAAAATGGAACATAACTTATTTTAAATAAATCATGTTAGGTACAATATGTTAAGTACTTTGATATGATTGAAACATCATATCAACGACACACACACAAATAAATAAAATAAAACAACCCTGGTTAGTAAAAGAGTTAAAACAAATTTTCACTTTAGGTATTTAAAAAAAAATATATTAATAATCAATAATAGATACGTTGATCTAACTTTTTCAAAAATTTCGTTTCTTTTGGTACTGAAGAATTCACAAAAATTCTTATGATTTGAGAATGTCTCAATAATGCATGTTTCTTGAGAATTTTTTTTAGCGAATGCAATTAAAACAAAAGTAAGATAAAATTACCACACTGAAAAAAGTCATACTTTATCACAGACTAAAATTCATTCATTTCTATAATTAATTTAAACGTTGTTTCTTCTTACTTTTTTCCCCAGCCTTTTTCGCTAGTAACTAGAAAACTAAGAATTTTTCGGAGATAACATTCAGTATAAATTTAAATTATATAAAAATACTTGTTGAAATATGAGGCCATAGATGGCCAAGCGTGTTAAACCACAAACTTAGCATTACTATGTCCAGAAGCGATGTCGGTTCAAATCCAGGCTGAGCGGGGTTACGACTTTTGTCTTGTTATGGACCCTCGGAATAAATTTCTACTTTCCCACTCTGCTTAGAAACAAGGAAGTTAAAATTCAAATAGGAATAACGTTTCAGGAAAAAATGTAGAAGCTTTTTTTCTCATCGATTTTACATATTTTTCCTGTTGTTAAATCCTAATTCCTGGTTCTCCTCCTCGCTAGCCGAAGGTTTAACAACGAAAACAGTAAAAAATAAAACAGATTGTTTCTATGTTTTTTTTTTTACTCCAAAACTTTACATAGCCTTTCAATAAGAAATTAAATCAAAGAAAATTTCATAAAATATGCGTTTATAATATTTAATTTTTGACGAACATGTGACTTCCCTAGAACGTGCTTATGAAAAGCTACTTTTCGTTTATTTGTAAAAAATTTCTTTTGATCGAGTCATAACTGACATTTGTAAAACAGTTTATTGTAGGACTACGTCGTTGATTCTGAAGCACAATCGGACAGACAACCGAGATTTTCTTTTGTTTGTTTTTCACTCAGTCCCGATTGATTCCCTTCCTTGAGAGCGTTTGTTTTTTCGTTGTGAGGGGAATGAAAGTGGAAAAGCTGAAAATCAGATTCAGCATTCCAAAAAAATATGTAGAATCGTTGAGAAAAACTTCTATGCTTTTCTCAAGTATTTTAAAATGCTAAATTGCAGTCTGCGATCTGTGGACTATTTACTCGTTATAAAGTCATCTAGTGGCGTTGTGCGTAAACTGACAATGAAATGTGAACGTGTTTTGTCTGCTTTATTGTTATACTTTATGTTATATACGAAAATCCTTAGTTTTCTTGTTATTAACGAAAAACTGGAAAAAAAGTAGTTCGCACATCCATTATCAACACTCTTAATAAAATGATTAAATGAAATAAGAGATTATAAACTAGTAAATATAACAATTGTTACTGTGAGAATAATGTGTAATTTAGACTAATAATGTTTTCATAATTTAAGAAGTTTTAAAGAAAATTGACTAATGATAAATAATTAACAAACGCAAAATGGCCTGCAATTGTGTTGATTAACAATGTTTGACTGTGATAGTGAATTAGATCCTTGAAAATGGCCGGAAAGGCTGAAACGTAGGGAATTTTAAGATAATAAAAAAGTGTTGAGACCAAATTGATTTTTTTTTATAAGTACTAAAAATTCCTGCCTCAAACAAGAAATTTCATTATATATAGACCAATTTCCGTTTTGGAGTGTTTCTGGTTACTCATTACCTGTGTGCCCTAACCACTAGCGATGAAACTACGCTAGCATCCTTCAGACTGCAGTTTTTATTTTATTTTATGACCTTCTTCCTGGTCATTTTTGACATACGGGGGAAGGGACGGGGTTATCTAAATGTAACCAAACTACTCTAACTGTGGAGGAGAGCCAAGTTTTCATTTCGTGGGACCACTACAGAAATGAAAAAAGTTGACCCCTAGGTCGGATTCGAACCGGTGACACCGCAGTACTCAGACTGAAAAGACCTTTGCCTCAAACACTAATGCTACTACAGACGTCCCGGCGAACCCTTGACTATAAATCAGGCAGTTTTGAACTGCTTGTTTCGTATTTCGAAAGCTTGATGTGATACTACGTATAACAACTATAATGGTTCTGTGTCTTGTGAAATACCTCCTGGGGTGATCTCTGGGTCTTGTTCCTAGTGGGGAAGAAACCTTCAGCCCACTTCAAATATTCTTCAGTTAATGCATCAGTCTTGCTTGCGTCTGACCATATTCCAAACCTATAAAAATGATACAGAACTTATTAACTCACATAAACACCCATAGTTGTAGCATAGTTACTGCCCGCAATTTTACGAACAAACAACTACAAAATCGTGATCTAACCCTTGTCAGATTTTAATTGTTTATGAGGACTTGTCAATTAGGGGAAGTCCGGTTTATGAAAAAAGTTACTTTAACATCCTAGATATCTATCTATCTAAATACTTAATTTCAGTAATGAACAATTTTTCGTTTTTGAGCAATAATGTTCTCGTACACACTGACTCACATAGTTACAGAAATTTTGTTTATGTTTCGTTATTTAGATTCAGGCTTTAAAACGTGTATTCCATTTGAAAATTCTAATTAGAACGTTATACAATTGCAATACTTCATCTCAGTACATACTGTAGTATGTACAGTAGGTACATAAGTGACAGAAAAATCACTACTTGACACTTTTCCATAATTATTTATATGGCTGTATATTTTAGATGTTAAAAAGCTTCCGGGAGATAACACTTGATCTTAAAAAAATTTCAAAAAATATCCAAGACATCTTAGGTTAAAAAACAACATTTCTGTACACAGCGGCTGTTTCGCTCGTGGTCTACATTCCGAGAGGGAGGTGGGAGAAAAATAGTGTTCTTAAACCTACAAAAAAAAAAATGAATTATGCAACAGAATCGGTCCATTAGTCAGTCTTCACACTGATGAATAGACAAATGGCTAAAATGCGTTTTCCGAGAGCGATTTTTTGAAACGGAAAGACCTTAAGAAAAACATATAACTATAATTTGGCCCGAATACAACACCTTTCTTACGGCTCTCGTACCTGTTAGGAATAATTAAATTATCTCGACATTACTGTAAGGAAATGAGGCCTCCAATACATATCATATCCACCATTATCTGAATTTCGCTCGCTCATTGAATAAACGAATTTCATGACATTGTAACGTGAGAAAATAAAGTTTGAAAATCGTACGGAATATGTTAAAAGTCTTAGTGTATAATATTAAGAACTAATAGATGTCATCGAATCACAATCAATCAGTAATATGGAATTTCCACGTTTTAGTTTTGTCAGGTCAGATTTGTTGACTGGTTAGCTTACCTGACTGCTTCCTCAACTGCTAAACCGAAGATGGCAAATTTTAAAAGTTTCATAAATATTTGTGCTTTTGTCATCTTCAATCTGCATTCCTCATCTGGGCAGTCACATACTCCTGGATTGCATGCAGCTGCAACAGATTTGTGGATTTGGTGGTTGGAATCAACTTAAACATATACAGCGGTCAATTTAAAAAATCTAGCAAATAAGTAATTCGGGCCTTCAGAGAATAGTTGAAATTTCAGCATCGTATTTTTCAAACATTAGTAAATAAGAAACCTTTAACCAATTTTATTGAACACTAACTTCTTCTACATACAGCCAAATTTTAAGCTATTTTCACTAGATCAATCACTGAACATGTTTCCAGCTACAACTTAGATATTGCTGTTTTTTTACGTACGTAGATAAGCCATACCTGTATTTCAGTACGATATGTACTCAGTGAGCTATTGATAGATTAGAAAAAAATAAGTCATAATATTCTTCCATGATACATTTTCCTGGCCCACAAAAAAAAAAGAAAAAAAAAAGCGAAATTGATATATTGTTATCAAATTATCAACCACACTGTGCAGCTTTGTAACTTTTTCATATTTACGAACAAATAGTTAATAAAAAAATTAAAATGTATTTTAAGGTAGTAAAAATCTATTTTGAAAAAGTGTCGGAAAATCGAATGTTTTAGGTAACGGATGTACGGAATGCTCCCATCAATAGCTGGGTCTGGAAATTTATTTTATTTATTTTTAAGTGAATTTAAAAATTAAAAATAGTTTTGAACATATATATTCAATACTTAACATATATCCACCAATACTTCGCTGGAATGCACCTGTTACGGAAACACAATGTATAAACATAGAATACATTTCACGCCCTTTTTTCCCTCTAAAGACAAGTAGATCGCGACATACTTAAAGATATAAAGTAGGTCTTATATTCAGATAATATAAGATATAAGAATAATAATTAATATAAAGAATAAATTGGCCACCCCTCCTATATAGCTTGAGTTTTAAATTTATAAATAATATTTGTAATTTTTATTTGTTCATTTTGCTGTTCATATGTCTTTCACTTTTCGTTTATTTATTAATTCTTGTGGAAGAGGAGTTTATTTACAGGTGCACTTATTTCATGCAAAATATCATTATATATTTTTCTCATCACACCATTATTTGGCATTACATTTGTTTCTCATTATTTGGAAAAATATATTTATGTGGTTTAGTGATAATTGTCTCTCGAAAAAAAATTGAACAAAAAAAAATCCATAAAGGCTTACATTTTAAGTTTACTCTACTCAATTTTTTTTTTCGTGCTGTAGGTACTTTTCTGGAACCAAGCAATGAATGAAAAATATGCGAAAACTAGTACTTATCATACTATGTAGTTAGCATACATTCTCGTTTTCTTCTTGTATGTATTATTCTATATTACTGTTTAATGTTTTCTTATATTTTTTATATAATTATAGTAACTTAATTTAAATTTATATTTATATTATTATAAGAATATTATCATATCACGTGAATAATAATTATTTGTCATTTATAATGTATTTCCTTATTCTTGCCACCATACTTTACTTCTCTTCATTATTTTATTTATTAATTTATTCGGTAATAAATTCACCTGAGTATTTTAGTCATAATTTTTTTTAATGTACTTATTTTCTATATTAGGTACATTATAAAATTTTGATGAAATAATTCAAGAGACCACATGGGAGGCCAAAGACCATATGGAGAGACAGAATCAACAAAGATGCGAAAGAGCTTCATGCAGCAAACTGGAAAGCAGTTTGATTGGCATGCGTGGAGAAGCCTGGTTCGAGTGGCCAAACATCTACAAGGTCTTTAGAGCCAACCAAAAAAAAAAATCACCCATACTTTATTATGTTCATGTTATTTACATTTTGTTTTAATTTACACCATTCATTTTTATATGATTTTTACAATATTTTTTATATAGTCTATGTTCTTACCATGGTTTACAATATATTGTTATTTCATCTTGTAGTGTTATCCTAAAAATATTTTTTAGTGCTTTGTATCTTGTTTTTTTTAGCTCAGATTAAGTCGTGCAAAGTTAGCTGAAACGTAAATGTTTTATAAAAAGTTTCTGTACTATTTTAGCCTAACTTTATTAACCGCCATCTGGATTGTCTTCCTTCCTTAATATCAGAGGTCAGCTATTAACCCTCCATTATTCTTGCTAAGTATGAGCAGGAAGAGTAAGTTACTGTTGTTTATAGAAATATTTATTTTAGGGTTTGATGTAATTATTTGTATTTCTTTTTAAACATTTTCTGATCTATAATCTGAAGGCAGTTTAAAATTTTTTGCTTAGTTCGTGATGTTCTGGAACTTGTTAAAGCCATTGTACAACTTCGGGGGTGGTGGTCGAGAGGAGGGAAGGAGATACGTATTTTACGATGAGGAGCTCTGATTATTGTATTTTGTAGAGCAGCCATGTGACAACTCGACTTATATAAGTCCCACAAAAATAAGATATTTGACTGCCGTCAAAATAGCCCTGACGAAGCCCTGCAACGTGGGGCGAAACGTTGGCTCAATAAAATAGTATAATTCTACTATTTGAGTTTTTTTGACCGCACCCGGACCATATTCCTTTCAAAAATAAGATATGTTTATCCGACAGCCATATTACGGTGTAATACAATTAAGTCACAGTCGGTAAATATCCAGTTTATTTCTTGACTATTAATGTAGTGAATTAGTTTGTTATTATTATAAGCCTTTGGAAAAGTTCGGAAGGATGCTTATGGATTATGGGATCTTATAAAGAATAATATATCTAAATAACTGTGAGCTTGTTACAAAATATACTTTTTATTTGTATTGTTTTTCATTATTAGTTAAACGAATTTCATATCAGACTTGGTTTAAGAAAAAGAACCTTTTTTTTAAACTAACAAATGAAATGTATAAGAGAATAAATTAAT
Organism: Halyomorpha halys; assembly: GCF_000696795.3. Taxonomy (NCBI): domain Eukaryota; kingdom Metazoa; phylum Arthropoda; class Insecta; order Hemiptera; family Pentatomidae; genus Halyomorpha; species Halyomorpha halys. The sequence goes on along the minus strand of NW_027112099.1, from coordinate 729,223 downwards.
AAAAAAAAAAAAAGAAAAGGGAGGAAGGGGCAATACAGTACGAGATATGTTAAAGAACAAAAAATGTCATGAAAATGAAGCAAACACTGAAGAATGAGTGGAGAAAGATATGAGGGAAAGAATTCCGGGCAATGAATAAGTATATATAATAACTTGATATAATTTTAGCTTGGTATAGTTTCAAGGAACACCAAAGACAACTCGTTTTCGGTGAGGCTTGATTTCGAAAGACAATTTTGTGATGTACAACACAAAACACTCAGAGGGATACACTCAGCCTCTAGTACGTCAATAATCTAAATTAGGAAGAAGAGTGATTATATTACCTCCTTGCACAGCCTTTGGTCAGGAAATAGTGATTTGGCACCGAGGAATAATTCCAAGTTTCCTTCCTTGGGTATCACTAGCCTTATTTATTTAGTCTGTACTTACTGTTGGTCTGTCACAGTGTGAAATTTAGTATAAAGTGTATTTAACAATTAATAATAAACTTTGAACTTTTTTTTGGAAAAATTCGAAAAAATGCACATGAATTATGGGATCTAATAAAGAATAATATATCCAAATAACTGTGAGCTTGTTACAAAATATACTTTTTATTTGTATTGTTTTTCATTATTAGTTAAACGAATATGATATCAGACTTGGTTTAAGAAAAGAACCTGTTTTTTTTTTTAGCTAATAAATGTAATGTATAAGAGAATCAATTAATAATAATTTAAAAAAAAAAAAAATGAGGAAGGGGCAATACAGTAAGATATATGTTACTGGAGAAAGATATGAGGGAAAGAACTCCGGGCAATGAA
>NW_027112099.1:720737-728367 GCF_000696795.3 Halyomorpha halys | reverse complement strand
TATATATAATAACTTGATATAATTTTAGCTTGGTATAGTTTCAAGGAACACCAAAGGCAACTCGTTTTCGGTGAGGCTTGATTTCGAAAGACTATTGTGTGATGTACAACACAAAACTTGAGGATGATTTATCAGAGCGTTTAGTTGGATTTTTTATTGGATAATAAATTTCACGATATTGCTATATGTATACTTCTCTTGTACAGGAAACTCAGACCACAATAATGGAGTACAAAATCCCCATCTTGCTACTTAAAAGACTTATGATACCTTATAAGAACTAATAGTCGATTAATGAGAAAAGAAATAGGGAGTACTCACAACTTAGGCGGCCTTTGCAAACTTTGATGGAGGTTCCATGGGCGGATCCCATAGGGGAGTAGTGCCGCTCTGGTTTGGGCGTCTTCTCGGTAACTTCGAAGACCGCTACCATCATCCTCTTTCTGGTATCCTTCGAAACCTGGGTAGCCTTTTTAACACTGCACACTTTAACTCCAGTCGCCATTTTATAATTTTTTTTTTGTGTGGGCCAAAAACATCACAATTCTAGCCCTTAATATTTTAAATTTAGGTTAGATGTGTCACATGATGATGTTAAGTTATATTTAAAATTAACCTTAACTAGCGAGACATTCTGCTATTCCGCACATGTTGTGTAATCACTAATCTCAGTTATCATTAAGATGTTATAGTCGATTTATTTTAAAGTATTGAATATCCTAATATAAAATCAAATTATTCCAGAACTAGCTGTTGCGGCTTATCATCTATCATCATCATGCGGCTTGGCATCTAATGTACTCCCAATGTAGTAAGCTATGAATTCATCAACCTTTTCTGGCACGTGTAAGGACAAAATTAATGTCGTTGATTGATGTTAGGTGCAAGAATAGTTATGCCGGACCAGAATAAACTTCTTAAAAAGGGGTACCTAAAATTGAATAAAAATGAATTTTAAAACGTTGAGTATTTCTTTCTGAAAGGTCAAACAGCTCATTTTCAATACTTAATTATATCAAAAATAACAAGCTGTATGAAAAAGATTGAGTAAAGTTCGAATCCGGCATGGGTGGATTAAGTTTTGTTTTTGGGCACCTCGCGGAACGAAAACTTGATCTTCACAATTCGGTTAGACGCCAGAAATGGTGAGGTTGAGAGTTAACAAAAAAAAAAAAAAAAAAATAGAATATGAAGAGTTTGACAGGCCCCTGAAAAACAGCAATTTCTTGAAGAAATAGTTATTAAATAAATGTAAAAATACCTAGAAACATTAATTAATTAGCTGCTGGTGGAATAAGGAAGGAAGGGAACCTATAGGCTGGCCCAGTTTTTGTCTTGTTGTGGTGACTTGAGTCACCATTGCCACTTCGACTCAGAAGCAGTGCAGGTTGGACGGGTTGAAATTTATTTCATAAAGGACCCATGGAATGAATCTCGACATTCCTACTCTGGCTAGAATTGGTAGGTAACCTGTAGAATAACCAGCGCGTATGCCATAAATGGCTATGTAGATGTGGGGGGGGGGTGTAATGTAAAATAGATTTGAAAAAACCATAAAATCATTATTTTTGAAGCAATAGTAAATAATTTACCGCTCCTTGGAGGGTAGTTAGGCCTAAGATGGCCGATTTTCCAAAATGGGCTATACTATGTTATTTTTTATTCTCAAACGAAAGATCATTAAACTTGAAATAAAATTGATTATCAACCTACAGTTTACAGTTTGTATTATGCACAAATGATATTGTTATGAGTTGGGAATTGTTTATCGTCCAAGTAACCTAATTTATTAACTAACTATAAACGTATTTATTAAGTGAACAACTATTCTTTTATGGGTATTTTCTATAGCTTATAATAACATTAATATTAAATAAAGCTTAAGAACGATTTATATGTTTTTGTTTTTTTTAAATGTTCCCAATCGTCTTGGGAAGGCTTAAAGCCCTAATGAAATCCTTTATTTATCCATTTAAAAAAAAGGTTATAAGCAAAATTAAACATTATTAGCGCATATCTCAAATAGTATACATTTTTTTTCACGGTTCTTACGCATCAATTGATCTATGAACGGACAAATTTAATAAAGAATATCAATTTTTTTTTTTTTTTTTTTTTTTAAGTAACGTAGTTTGATAGGTCAGTCTAAGTTAGTTTAAATATAATATTTAAATATATGTTTAATTTTAACTAAATATATATACATATATTATTATAAAACTTTCAATTTTGTTCAATTAATCTATATACATCTTCAACCTAGGGAAGACGAAGCAAGGTCTGCTAGTTTAATCTAAATTTCATCTAAATGCCAATCGAATCTAATAATCTAATGTACCAATTCAAGTGTTTCTCATTTTCCCTGAAAATCATATGGTTACCTAATGATCAAAGATGATTTTCTGTAACTATAAATAATTTTAAATAATTTTTTTCATATAGAATCGAAATAAATATTTAAGTCTTGAATAAACAAATGTTTACCATGGAACGTTTTCATCTAAAAGTAAAATAGTACATACCAAAACAAAGTAGTTATATGATCTTCTAGCATTCGATTATATCAAGCTGGTTTACCACATTTTCGAAATCTTGTCATTTAAATTTCGACTAACATTGGATTCTATATGGCATCAGATAAAAAAGTAAACAAATAAACCACATGTAATTAGATGATAACAGAATCCTAACCTGTTTAAAGTAGGTTCTATTGTTATTGATAGTCCGCGATAGTAGTGTGACAGTAGTGATAGTAGTGTGACAGTAGTGATAGTAGTAGTATACTTGTCAAGAAAAAAAAAAATTAAAAATAGGCGTTGATGCATTGAAATTATATATTCATGGAAGTAAATAAACATTTAATTGGGAAATTGTTATGATATTATTTTGATAATTATTTTTGTTTTGAAGATTGTTTGACATGGGCAACCGAAATGTAATGCAAAACGCTTTTAATGATTTGTGATAAATCATGAGGTATGTTTAAGAAATATTAGTGCTAAGTGTGAGGGAATAATATGAAAATAATTTTAGTTTGTCTCCTTGATAATTGCCTAACGGCCGAAACGTTGGAGAATGAAATAATCTAAGTCGAGAGTAAAGGGATAAATTGAAGTTGTTTTGTTATTAAAATTGTTTAACAATTAAAAAACATTAAATTAGAAAACTAATGAAACATATGTTTTATACTCATATTTGCTTTATAACTATAACTGGACGATTCTCCCGAAATTGGGTGTTTTGTGATCTACATCTCTAATACACTTCACAACATTTTTTATATGATTAATTTTTATAACATGCTATATGTCATTGGCTACTACACATTCAGTTTTTAATCACGAAGTCTCTAACATCTAAGTGATGAGACACGACAGAATTATGATTCTTAGTCAGCCTAAATTCCTGTTTTTTTTTGTTTTTTTGTTTTTTTACTTTCAAGAACCTGTGTAAGAAAAATGGAAATGTCGAGGCCAAATTTTGCAAGATGAATTTTACCAAGTTTTCATGTGGCTTAGGTTAAGGAGAATCCTCTATTGCGATCCGCTTCTTACTCAGTGCTCGTCGATGTTTTTCCAATTGTCAGATTCCAAATTTCCCACCAGAATCATATCCTTGTAATATTGTTCTTTGATTTTCTTGTTTGTTTACAAGCTTCTCTTTTCTTTCTCTTCTGTGTATATTTATGTGCGTTACAGACCGTAACAATCCTTCAGTGCATTTCTTATTGTGAATTGCATGAATAATAGCCAATATGCTAAATATTAGTCATTTTGAAAGTCATAGTCATAGTCTTATTGAATTACTTTTAAGTTGTTATTTGTACAGTATTGTAAAAATGTGGTAACTGAAGTAAAGAAGCCGAAATTACAGCAACTAAAAATAATTATAATCAATTATTTAAATATCTATACATACCTTCACTTCTTGCACTCAATTTAGAGACTTCAGATTCCATATCCTGAGGAAAACGCACTACGTCAATACTTTTTGTTCCTTAACTAACAAAAGTAGAGATTCTTTAAGCAGGAAATGAAAAAAAAATAAAAAAATTGGTGACCTAAAGATCGAAAATTCATTAGTACTATATGTTTTAGGCATACAATAAATTTTGCCCCGTATTTGTCTTTCTGATGATCAACAGACGATTTATTATATTTTAAATATGTTTATCCCCCTACCTTACATTACCTCCAAAAGGGCTTTCAACAGCAGTGGAGTAGAACGTTTGGGACACACGCATGCCACTACTGCTCAGAATCCTTTAGTTTATTTTCATGTATTGATTAGGCTAACTTTGATTTTATTCGTTGTATATTTGTTTTATTTTTTGTTAAAAACGAATAATACTGGCGTGTCTATTGCTGATTTTGGCACCTTTCTGATCACTCCATCCGGTAACCTGTTCAGACCTTTCTGATCCACCATCGGTCCCTGCGTCTTCTCCGGTCCAGCCTTGCGGTCTATCCAAATTTTTGACTACTAATTTATTTTTTCTTCCTTATTCGGTGGTCCACATATGTCGGGTGGTAATGCCCTTCCTAGGGTGGAGTGAGTTGTACCCACCACCTTCTTCCATCCGTAGATGAATTCATTGAAGCAGGGGTAATAGTTCTAACAATAGATTCGATTCGATCCCGGTTATCAACCTGGCGATGCAGTCTATTACCACGTGTTCCCCTTTCTCAAAGATTCTACAGGCTAATATCTTTTCTATGATGAATGGTTTCCACAGGAAACACTCCTTGACCTATCAGAATCTGAAAGTGCCTGCCAGAATCTACGAAAGGTCAGTACCGCATAGTTCTCTTTTACCTCCCGACTCAGGGATTTCAGCACTGAGGATGGGTGTTAGGACTGCTAGGACATTTCTGCCAACCGGCAGGATATTGATGGGCGAATAGGCCTTCATTATTTTTTTATCTTTTTCCAAGTTTAAAAGCAATCTCTAGTTGTACTTTGTCTATTTTAAAATTTTTTAAGCTGTATTTCATCACTTTTGATTTTTTATTTTTATAAAATATTCCTATGTTTACATTTCTTTTTTCCATGTTCATATGTATAAAAATGAACACGTATTTATGTATAAAATTTAATTAATTTATTGCACAAAAATCCCATCTCTGGTAATTACTAATTCCCTTATACTGTAGGTATAATACTCTGTACTCAGGTATGATAATAATAATAATGTGAATCACAAAAACAGGGTTCAGTATGTTGTAAGGAGGAACTATTTTTGGAAAAACGCTCATACAAGGAGGTGATTTCAACCGCCAGATTATTCAGGAAATATTAAAATGTAAAGGAAATGGGAGAGTTCATATAGAAAAACCTATGTATGAATTTACTACAATATATTAATATACCTTTTATTGCACATAGAAATTATATACATGTGATCAACAGTAGGAACATGAACCTGTAAATCTAGAAATACAGCTTAACACTATACAAAATACATTGGTTCAATAATTAAAACTAACCTAATATAATAATATTTTATAGAAAATTAATTCAATATTTCAGATCCAACAAGACTAGAAAAGGTTTGTCCAGGGCCCTATTTCATTATGAAAGCTAATAGTATTAGTTCATAGTACAAGTGTAGAAACTAGTGTGGTAATAATACTAATACTTATTTTTTTCATGATAGGGATGACTATTAGTGATATTACAGGAATTAAAAAATACTAAAGTACAAGTTACTATTGTACAAGTCTGTGTAATTGAATTAAGATAAATCTACAAGACTAATAGTATTAGTTTGTACTTTATTATGAAACAGAGCCCTGAAGGTTATTACGCAATTAGAAATTCTACAAAAAAAAAAAAAAAAAAAAAAAATGTGGTGAATAGTTATGTATCATCTCTTATGATTTTTTTAAAAAGTAGCCATATGTTTTACGCACAATATTATTTGTTCGAATCCCTAATTTGGAAGATGAAAGAGGGAACAGATGGATCTAAATTATTTTGTCAAAAAAATATATGTAATAATAATTTTTAATCATTGGTAAATTCGTAAAAACGAAAACGCTAAGTCGTGTATTTATTTAATTATTATAACGAAGTAAAAACAAAGGTTTTATTAACATTTAATTCATACGATTTATCTTAATCAGAAATTTAGAATTCATCAGAAACTTTTTAAGCGAAAGTTCAGCATAAGAGAATAAGTTAACTACCAAATTATTATTCATGGACGACAAAAAATTAGAACAAATATTATTAGTTGAAATTAGAAAGGTATTCATTCAAGTCCTTCTTCAAATCGTGTAATTAGTTCAGTTTGCCGAGATTACACGGTATAAATAAAATATTAAAAGTATTATTTATATAAAATACATATTCTGTAAACAAACTAAATATTTGGTAATTGAAAAACACAATAAGCTTTGCATTTTAAAATACTAATTAAAATACATTTTGCCCAAGTCTGGTGGTCACATACATCAGTGGTTCTCAAACTTTTTTCGCCGCTGCACCTTTCTAGGGCTAAATTTACTATTAGTACTTTACTAAATTTAGTACTAAATTATAATAGTAATTTATTTTTTTTAATCATGTTTTTATTATATTCTGATAAAGTGTATTCGCTTGCGGTACACATGGCAAACGCTCGAGTCACTCCAGGGTGCCGCAAGACCCAATTTGTAACCACTCACCTATATGATAAAACATACCGAAGTAATGTTTGAAAAATAATGATGACTTTGTAATCTCAATTATTGGTAACATTTAAAAAGAAATGTATTGTTTTGATGGAAAATTTTATTTTTTGTTTTGTGTTCATTTAATACCCATCAATGGGCAATGAATCCCTAAAATGTTGGATAAGAAAACTGGAACTATTAAACATACAATAATCAAATGATGTAATATCATCATAAATCACTTAAAATACAGTTTTCGATTTTAGAGTATTACGAAATAAATTAAAATACTTTGAAAATATAACAGGGACGCGTCGCTTAACTACTCCTTCGAAGAGTCTTGGAGGAGGTATATATTTCTTCCTCGGATAGCTAGACGTCAAGAACGTGATTAAGATAGGCGATGTAGCATATAGCCAGTTTGAGGATCTCGATCTTGGACAACTTCTTGTCCGGGGGAAGAGTTGGTAGGAGCTTCCTCAACTCTGCGAAGGCCACGTTGAAGGCTTCGACTCTCACCCGTTCTCTGGTCGCGTGCGCCGTTCTGTATTTGGCCGTTGCTCTACGTCGCCGTCTTCGCTCCTCTCGGCTCATTCCGCTCGTCATTTCACACCTTTCTCTGTAAAAGGGTAAGAGGATGGTATCAAAGGGTATTGATGTTATAAAAATATGGTATATTTTGTCTACAAAAGTTATTGAATGATTAGGCTTGACTAGTGGTATACATGTTTGACAAGAAAAAATGTATAATATAAGATAAATACCAAAATTGTAACCGTACTCCCATTGGGGAAACGTAAAGGAAAATCTCGTACTGTAGAAATAATAAGTAAGAATACTAAATATACACATTAGTATGGACTCGATTCGGTATTTCTCACAATGATAACTTTAATTTTTACAAGGACAGATTATGAAAGGAAAAAATAGAAGAATAAAAGAAGTAATATATATATGGTATATATATATATATA
>NW_027112099.1:715627-719922 GCF_000696795.3 Halyomorpha halys | reverse complement strand
ACGTAACCAATAAAGCAATTACTAATACAAACTATACTGATATCATTAACAAATTAAACATAGAATATTACATTTTAGAAATAATGTACATACAAGTTTAAAATTCAATTAAAATTAATAATAAAATTTAAAATTAGGAATAATGCAAATCCGAAAAATGGAGAATAATATCAACAATAATTGAGAGGAATTAGATAACTATCAGGTAAAGCTGATAGCCCAAGGAGTACATGTATATAAAATATTCGTTAATATTTTTATTTGTAACTTATAATAAAGTATAATTTATTTGAATTCAAGAAATCGATGGAATAGTACAACTTAAAATTTTAAGGTAAAATAAATAATACATTTTTAGATTAATTATTTTATATGTTCTTGTTTGAGAGTGGTTTAGTTTATTCTTAATTTAAAACAAATTTGATCCTTTTTTTCTCTCAACTTTATTCTTTACAACTTTTCCAACGTTTCGACCCTCAGGCCATTCTCAAGGATACCTTCATATTGATGTCATTTCCTTTTTCAAATCTTAAAAATGCAGGCTAATTGCCTTTGTTCCATATAACCTTTTCTAAATAATTTTTTCCTAGATTTAAACCTTTTATAAAACACTTTTCTTCCTTCCTTCATTCACATTTGCAACTTAAAACAGAACTTACCTTCAACCATAATTGGGAGTAATTAGATAGCTATCAGATAAAGCTGATAGCCCAAGGAGTACATAAAGTATATAAAATATTCGTTAATACTTTTATTTGTAACTTATAATAAAGTATAATTTATTTGAATTCAAGAAATCGATGAAATAGTACAACTTAAAATTTTAAGGTAAAATAAATAACACATTATGTTTCCTTACTGTCTGTTCTTGAGAATCAATTTAGCAATGAAAAGATCTTCTATTTAATACTTATTTAATTAACTCAGATATTCTTAGACTATCTCATGAGAGATTGTGTATGGAAAGGAAATAGGATAAATACCTGGTCAAACCAGAGGTCGGCAAACAATGGCTCACAACTTTCAAATATATATATCAGTATGACTTTTGTTAACACAGGTAAAGAGTTATACATATTGTTGTTGAAACAGGTATACACTTTGTTAATTCTAAAATGTTTATTCTATAAATCAAATAATGACCGAAATCATCAGAATAATAATATTCCAGGTTCTAAGCGAAATGTTAAGGTAAAATAAATAAGTAAAAAAGATGAATAATACTTTAAGTGTTAAATACTCAGTATGAAAATGAAAAAAGAATGTGTTAAATAAAAAATCGTTCTCTCTTTTTTTTTTTTTTTTTGTTTAAATTCCTATGTGACTGAATATTTATTTAAATTTCTAAAATTTAATTTAAATCCTACAGATCCTTTCTGTTCATGATTTACGAAGTTCCATCCTTATATTAAATTTTGGAAATTTAGTTCAACTATAGTTACTATTTCGTCCCATTGTATCTACCACACTAAATAATTTCCTAAAAAAACTCTTAGTTTTCATTAAATCTCACTGTAATTTATATAAAACAAGATTACACTAATTATGAATAATTCATACAAGATTAGTTGGTAATTTTTTATTCTGTATTTTCCGTATTATGGTTAGTTAATCCAGAATCGGCATTTAACTATTTTTTGTATTTTTATTTGCATCAGTATGTTTCTAATCATTTTTGGTTGTATCAGTAACTGGTGTCGCAAAAGCATTAATTTAATCTTGAATTTTAATTCTTGGAATTGGTGTTGGAATTTAGCAATGATGATTTAAAAAATTTTGTCTGCTTCAATCTTTTTTTTCCCCTTTTTCTTGAATGTATGAAAATAGAGTTTTGATTCTTTGTTGAAGTCATTAAATTGAAAAGTCCTTCTCTTGTTTTTAGGAGAAACGTATTTGACCCTGAGAAAATATCAGGAATTATGAAAGATGGAATAAAGGCTTTCGGGCAGAGATCGATACACAGCTTATGGAATATTAAACGGTCATTATTGACCCAATGACATAAAGGTCGCGGGGGATGGAGAGCAATATTTTAAAGTATTTGTCCAAGAGCTCCCTCGGGAAGATATAACCTCCTGTTTCCATCTCGAGGATAGATCGGGAGCCCTATCAATATTCCAATCGGGGAAGAGTACGGCCGCGGGTGGTTAAACATTCAACGCTGTCTCCTACCCTTATGGGTTTTAAAGTCCGGACCTGTCCAAAACATTTCGCTTCAACTGTTATTCAGGATAAAAACGAACTAGAGTTATATCATCTCTTTATATTAAATTAGTTCATATTTTATTATAATTCTCTATTGAAACTATTATTCTCTTTCAAAAATAGAAAAAAATACGCTGTCACAGATACATCGGATAACAAGTTTTAATATGTATTATTATTAAATATTTAGGATTTACAATAATTCAATGTAATAAAATTAAAAAAAAAAGTTAAGGAAAAACAAAACGTGGAATTGAGCATGAATCCTCGATGTATATTGTTTATTATTGGCGATTCAACGTCCTAAGAGTTGTACAAACCATCTGGTCTTGCTGAAATCAGTTTTTATAGAGGTCCATGGAAGAATGAACTTTTGCAGCGTTTGCTAATAACTACAATGTTGGATTTGTTGCGTCTTTAAATATTTTAAAATTATTCCAGGTATAAAGTTATAGGGTTCTTTTTACCATTACTAGTTTACGGTATAACTAGTCATTAGGGGTTTCTACCTTGCATATTAGTTTGTAAAATCATGATTTTACACTAATTTGGGTTAATAATGTAAATTAACTTAAACAAAACTTTTTCGGATTTTTTTTTACAACATTTGCTTCCAACATTACCGAATGTAGGGGAGTTTTTATTTTTATACTTTGGAACATAATTCGAAGTGGTAAAGCTGAAATTCGTCACCCTCAATACATATACACATAGTGTTTTAGAACTTCTAACACTTTTTCAATGAAATCCCTTTCGGGCGGACTAGACAAGTGTAGCATGGACAGGCGATGGCAATGGTCACTTTGTGGGAATAAGGCCATGTTTTAACTGTACAAGGTTAGTGCGACCAAAGGAAAATGGTAGTCACTTGATATTGGCAACAAAATATGTGTCATAAATATATCTACTATTAATTAAATTAGGTTAACAGAATCAAAGGATTTATATAATAGATATTATGTATTTCTAATTCTTATTGGTAGGTCCCAATTTAGTAAAGTATTTTCAGTAAAAATACTTTCCCAAAACCTTTACCAACATATAGTACAAAACTTTTAAACTGACGTTTCGGAGTACTCTCTTCACGGTCTAATTTATGTATTATAATTAAAAAACAAAAAAACAAAAATATGAGTGACTATTTCTAAAATATAGGCTTCTAGGCTCTGATACATTCACAGGAAATGAGGCTTCCTCTATAGATTGGGCGTCCCTTTTAGATTTTATTAGAAAGTCGAAAAAAGTTCGAATAGGGTACATAAAAGCGCCATTCCATTGGTTTGTTTTGGGGATGGCAAAAAGGAACAATAATAGACCCAATTAACGGACTTGTTCACAACAAAACAACCATCGATGTCTCCAAGTTGCGCTACGTTTGTCTAGGTAAGACACGGCCTAAGAGGAAATCAAACGTTGAGAATATTGTTGTGTAGTCATTGAACTTTTGGAGTTCAATAGAAACACTCAACTATCCTTGGTCAATAAGAACGTGGTCATAGAGCGGCTGCAACTGAACGGTGTCTCACAGAAGAAGTTTAGTTCATTTTATTTTTTTCATTTCTTTTTAGTTAAATTGAGGTCTATTGTGTTTTACTTCTATCACTTATCGGCAGGTCCCAATTTAGTAAAGTATCTTCAGTAGAAATACTTTACCAACATATAGCACAAAATTCTTTCAAATCGACGTTTCGGAGTACTCTCTCCGTCTCCAGGCTCTAATCTTGGGGATCATACACCATCACCTGCATGGGAATTAGCTCGGAGATTATTCTTTGTTTTATTTATTTATTTTAATATGTTGACCTCTCTATTTGTGTGTTTTAACGTATTTATTCATTTAATTATTTTATTTTATTAATACTATTTTTTTGTGTGTTTTTTTAAAACTTATTTATCCATTCAAGTGTTTCCTGTAACCGGTTTTTTTTTATTATATTTTCCTTTTAATCTATGTGTTAGTCTTATTCTCGTAAAATGTATCTATCTGTTTGTTCTTGGAAGACTGATCTACTGCTGTGACTATGAATGGTGGTCTGATCTCACATTACCGTCTAATATTGAATTTGTTTAGCGGGTCACTGAAGAGGATC
>NW_027112099.1:703663-715517 GCF_000696795.3 Halyomorpha halys | reverse complement strand
TAGGAATGAATGAAACATTTGTATTTGTTGTAAAGACCGAAATTGATTGTAAAAGGATACTGTAGGGGTGAAAAAAATTGTTTATTATATCCTATTATTGTATCTCTTTTTTTTTCTGATTATACCATGTATGTGTAATTTATATATGTCCGATTACGGATTGATTAGTATGCTGTGTGAGATAGCAACCTAATGTATTTAGGCAGCATAGATAAATAATGTATTTCTCTCTCTCTCTCTCTCTATCATTAAAAAATAATAAAACTAAAATAATTACTCATACCTTTTCCTGACCAAGATTGGTGAGAAATCCCTGTCCGGTCGAGGGGCCCCGATCGGTGGAAACATGTCTTCCATACACTCCATATCCTAGAAAAATTAAACCATAGTTATTAATTTAAAATTATATGCATTATCTGAACAAAATATTACTTACTGAAAATGATTTTGTTATTTTACTTCTACAAAAAATATCGTTATATTCGGAATAGTGTAGGTTAGAAGGAAGGAAGAAACATTGACTATTAAGTTTTTACAAAAATTTCATGACCATTAGATCCGGTCCACTATGAGATCTCAAGTTCATTTTAACATTTCAACATATTAGTTTTATGATAACATATTTGATTTCATTTCGGGTTTCTGAATCCGGGATGTATATAGCAAAAACTATCGTATATAGGCTAACAATGTACAAGAGTTAATTAAGAGTTTACTAAAAGTCATTTTTAAAATATAACAATGGTAAGTCCCCCCTGATATTAAAGTACCATCTAATATTGTAAATCTTTAAGTTTGATATACAAGTTAACACAAACAGGTACGAAGTTGCGAAATCGACCAGGTAAAATCTTTTTTGTTGAAATTCGTTCTTAATCTTTTTTTAGGACGCTAAAAATGAATCTGATTTAAAGAAAATTGTTTTCTTACCATGTAGGAAGTGATTTTTCAGATTTCGAATACATTTAAACTCAATTAATAAAATTTATTATATTTTTTTGTTATTCTACATTAAAGAAAATCGATTAGTATATTATTACCTCACAATGCCATAAATCGAAAACTACATTAAAATTATTTAGATCGACAAATCTTGCTGCAAAGTGGAACAAAATATTTTTTTATGTAGGTATAAAGTTTATATTGGTTTCTACACCTCAAAAAATTCCTGGTCTGATTGAAATCTGATATGGTATGGTCCAAAAGTATAATTAATCGACAAGGCATGACCTAGATCTATTAGTAGAAACAATACATTATTTTTAACGATTGTCCTATAATTTACTCCTATCTCCTAATCGTTCGTATTTCATTGATGTAGGACTAGATATGGATTTAATAGTATCTTTTTTTATAGCTCAAATGATACATATTGTGTTGCGATATAAAAAAACGGTACCATTAAAAATGTGTCCTAAAATATTCCAGAATAAATTGCTAACAAGTGCTGTAGAAAGCGTTTAAAAAAGGGCAGCTGTAAAATACCATGACTATTATTGTTTGATGATATGATGATAGATGCAGGGAACGAAGAGAAGCGTTTTTAGTTAGCGATTCTAAGGGTATACAACCCCTCGGTGACTGTATACCATAACAAAAAGAGGAGCATATGCCCGGATCTCGAGAGTGATCGTATTAATACCCAATCCGAGTGGGTCTCAATAATGCACAAATAACTTCCATTTCTATTCCCATACCGTGTTCCAATAGTCGTCTTCTACTTCTGGTTCCGGTACAAACTCCTTCTGTTTCGATTATGTTTTTCTTTGTTAGAATCTTTTGGAATACACAAAAATTGTACATCGATAAATAAATTAATTACTACATATCATTTACTGAACGGTTTAATATAAAAGAAAAAGAAGCATGTAAATTAAATTTTCATAATAATAATATTATTTATTTTAAGAAAAGTCCCTTAAGGATAATAATATAGATATAAAAAAATTACTTTAGAGTAAAGTACAGAAATTAGAAAGAAAAATTAAAATAATAATATAATTAAACATCATAAAATATCAAGTGGAGACGGCCGGGTGGTGCGGGTAGCAAGAAGAAACAAAAAAATATTTATTCACGCCGACGTTTCGACGAGCATTTCAGGTCTTAAGGTGACTTATTAATGAAATAACTTATAATAAATTAGAATAAGAAAGAAAAAATCCAAAACTGTTTCTATAATATAAGTACTACGTTTAAATGAATATTTTAGGCATCCAATAATGTTTTGTATTAAGTAATAACAATAATAATAAATAAATAAAAAAGAAACTAATAAAAAACAAAACACAGCCGTTCTTACTCCATCAGAACTCAGTAGACCTCTTAAAATCGGAAATATGGTAGGCCATGTGGAATGAAAGCTCTCCGAATAAATTAAAAGATTAATAAAACCTTGGTCGACCTCCTACCGTAGCTGCCTTAGGGAGGAGGTTGCTCTAACCCGCTTAAGAAAAGGCCATACTGTCCTCACGCACTCTCACCTGTCAGTGAACCTTCAACATGCTTATATTTCCATTCCATCCTCACGATTAAATCCACACCTTGAATAATGGTCTCACTATTAACCAAACGTAAGCATAAAAGGTCTGATTCCAAATTTATTTGAAGCTTCCACCGATGAGGAAGCTAAAGTCACATTGGTATTTAAATTTTTAAAAGCACATCGCCTCCTTTCTAAATTATAGCCTCTCTTTGGTCTTAATTTTAATTTTTTATTTTATTATTATCTCATAATTCTTATTTATTTTTATTTTTTAAGTATGCGTGATTAAATAACTGTGTGCGTATTTTTATAATTATGATAGTCCATAGGCGTTGATGACAAAATAAAACCTTTTAGTCAAATGACCAAACGATTTTACCCCTTTAAGCAAGACTAAACAAACAAAATGAAAAACAAAAAAATTAAAATGAACTGTCAGATAATAAACAATATATTTAAATTTATATTTATATACATATTTACAAGTGTTTAGTAAAAATTAAAATAATGAAATAAAAAAAGAAAAGAAAAGAAAAGAATAATAACCTAACAAAACAAAATCATAAAGTTTCTTCTAATTATAATTAAAAAAAAGTAATGGTATATGTGAAAGGATCAAACAATATTTCATTTACATATTTACAAATTTTAAATGAATATTATAATCATCCAATAATGTCAGTATTATTATAATAAAAAAATTGGTGATATGATGATATAATCTGTGTAAGCATATTTTTTAAATTATTATTTTTAATTAAATATAAAATATTTTGTGTAATCTTATTTTATTAACATCTGCATCAGACAAAATATAAATCATAATTTTTAATTTACAAATTATATATTTTTCAAAATAGAATTTTTTAAATTAATATTGATGATTGTAAACGGGATAAATCTTTTAATTTCAAACAAAAATTCCACAGTATGAAAGTTGCAATTTCTTAGTGTAAATTCTATTGCTTGACACAAAGACCTTTTTTATTAAGGCTAGTAATATTCCACTGGAAAGTCTTTGATGTACTCTCAACATTAAAAAAAAGTTTTTCTTAACTACTTACGAATAAATGGTGAGCTAATATCATCTTTAAAAAAAGTAGATTAAAACTGAAGTCAAAGCTTTATGTTATAAGTTTAATCTACTTATGAATGTATGTTTTATTTTATTAACTTTGTTTTTACTTACAATAAGAATTGAGATTTGATTTTAGTTATTGGACTTATAACACTGAATTTCCTTTATAGAATTGTTTTTAGAGAATAGTTAGTTCACCAAACTAGATTTTGGTTTGGCTTTGCTCAACATAGGAAGACTACAGGAAAAAGTAATACCCTGATCTTTCTAATTTGATAGTAAACCACGTCTCAGTTACAGTATTATACAATGAATTTAGATCCCAATTTTTAACAACCTAAAATGATTAAACTCCGTGGAGGAAGATAAAGAAGCCACTAATCGCCCAGGGATTGGTTAGCAAAGACCATTTGGACCCTTTGACCTATTAGCATATATAAATATAGGAGCAGTTAGGAGAGGAGCAATGGACAGTGATTTGAATTGGAAAGCTATCAACGGGACACTATGGTGTTAGGGCTGGTGTCGTGGCATCTGTTCGCTATGGGTGCGCCCTGCCGTGAAATTGTCATCTAGAATCAATTACTGCTTCTTCAATTCCTACACTACATCAGCCTAGGACAGTAATACAAGATTCTGGAATTTCATTAGAGTTCCAAATTCAAGTGTTAGTTATTCGGTGGTCAAGATCTCAGCAATTACATTTTATATAAATAAATTACGCCAAACGCAGATCCTCCTGAATCTGTTACCAAGAGACTTTGAGGTTCGTTTTGATTGGAAATATATAAATTGTAATAATGATAAAGAATAAAAATGTCCTATGCCGGTAAAATCAAACATCTTTACTCCATTGAATTCCATAAAAATCACCACCTAGATATTTTCATTTACGTTTCGGCCGATGTTCGACATAGCTTTGATTACCTTTTTTTTTAGATTCGTTTACAAACTATACCGATATTCGAGGAAATAATATAAATATAGATCAGACTTTTAATTTGGGCTGCCGAAGTCTCTAGCTTCTATTAAACTGGTAGAAGGTTTAATTTTTTAGTCAGACCCTATTTGGATTATGTAGTGAGCTGGAAGAGTGCGTCCTACGTTTTAGAAATTTTGCGAGGTATGTCAAAAAATAAAAAAAAAAACATTACATTAGAATTTTCAGAGATATTAACTTGGTTTCAGTGTAGGTGTTATCTTACTAGTTGCCTGAAAATTCCTATCGAGAAGGAAGTTGAATGTTTTAATTCATGAAAGGGATTGGTCTTCAGACAGAAGGCTAGTTTTAGGTTAGGTTCGCAACGAAATAAAAGTCAACCCGTCCAATTCGAATTTGTACCATTACCGTTTCTGATATGAGAATGCTGTTTGTTTGAATGAACATCACAAACATCGGCCATAAACGGCCTCTGAACAAAAAACTTTGATGCTCTACGAATAAGTTGCAATATCGGCTACGTGGATGATAAAGCTCATTTGTTTAATTTCGTGAAAAATATTGGTCTCTAGAGAAGAAGCTAGTTCTCGGTTAGGTTCGCAACGAAAGAAAAGTTAACCCAGCGAATCTGTAAGAATTAAATTTGATAATTGAGTTATTTTCAGTATGAATAAGCAAATAATCAAATGAAATGGGAAAGGGAAACCAATCTCAGCGAAATCAGTGAGATATACATGAAGATAGTTATGGGAAATGTGCCCGATAAAGAATTTTTTTTTCGTACCCTCCGTACGAATTTTAATTGGCATTTAATACGTACATATAGGAGATATGATATATGTATAGCTGGGTATGAAGAAGAACTTGTTGATTATTGCTTAAAATGGAGCAGAAATTTGTAACTATCGGTTAGAGCATCCATCATTAACATAGGTAAGATTGTGTGCCAGATGGTTTATTTTATTTTTTTATTTAATTGATTAATTTTAATTGTCTTAACACCAGTTATTTAAATATTTTACTATTACTTATCTTCCTAATTTAATTTAATTTTTATTATTATTATTAAATTTATGATCTTCTACTGGAAGAGTTTCTTGAACTAATATGAAATTGGCGAATGACACAATCTTCCTTATTTAAATATAACAATTTATTTCAAATACAAGGACGTTACGGGGTTATCCCAGCTTCAGGTTCCATCTTCATGTTTCTGATTAACTATTTTATATATAATGTATAATTAACTCCTTAATTTGTCATTACATGCTAATATTGAAACATATTATTGTCAATTATTAAATAAAAAAGTTTTATTATATCAACTATTATACATTTTTCAAGGAGAATAATTACCTTCCTCATACGTCGTTGTATGTGAAATAAATTGTTATATTTAAATAAGGAACATTGTGTCATTCACCAATTTCATATTATTATTTACTTTTTTACATTATTCATTTATTTTTCCTTCTTCCTATGTTTATTTTTCTCTTTTTCCTTTATTTTTTTTTTAATATTAATTTATTTTTCCTTTATTCCTTTCATTTTTTATTTTTTATCTTTTCTGTGAGTAAAAGGTGTTATTACATATGTACGGCTCAATAATATATTATCTCAAATTTATTATGTTTTTGTCATCAAAATTAAAAAAACTTCAAACAATGTCTGTGTGATTTGTACACTTCTTAGCCAACCTTAACATAGTAGTCTATATGACGAAATCAAAATTTAAATTAATTTTACTCAAGTCTAATTTTGATAGACAAACACTTTTATCCGGAAAATAGCTAGAACGAAATTCATTTTGCAATGAACAATAAACATTTTTTTTTCCATTTATTTTGGGGTTTGAAATCTTAATGTTCACCAAGATACGCCAGGAAACACGGGTTATTCCAAAGGTTACCAACCTTTCTTGCCAGGGTGGGGAATTCGACATTAATTCTGAGGTTCCGCTACGAAATAAAATTTAACCCGCCTACTGGAACTAGTATGGCTTATGACGCGAGAAAGCTGATGCATTATATAAATTAATAAGCTCGGCCATCCACGGCCTCAGAATATCGATCTCTGATGCTCTGTGAATAAGTCACAAGAAACGATATTATGCAAAACATTTTATATTGCAAAACAAATGAATTTTAGAAAATGGACATTGTGCCTTTCGATTTGGAGCTTATTTCATGTGCACGTGATTTTGATAATTTGCGAAATATTGTACGCAAGCCATTAGCCCACGTTTGTAGCAATAGTAAATCTGCTAAATATTGAGTTTTAGGTTTTTAGCAGTCTAAATTAGTAGATACATTCTTCTAGAACATGAAGATGTTAGTTGAGGCATTTAATTATAACCTTCCTACAACTTAAGATCCGTTAAAAATTATTTGACTTTTCACAATAAACCTGTTGTAACTATGTATTTTAATTCATGGTTCAATCCATATTGTTGGTACAATGTCAAACTGGTTATCTGCAAGTTGTGCTATCTAGAGTTTTACATTTTTATGTGGTTTCCTATTATTTAATTAAATATTTAATAAATAATAGGGAGCTCATTATCCAAATATATAAATGAAACAAAAAAAAATATTACTAAAATGTAAATAAAATCTAGATGATTCGTAGGTGCTATAATTCACCATACAATTACAAAGTTTAACCTAAGCTTAAGTTAAAATTTCGTCTATTCTCGGATAAAAAATTATATGAATTAGATTATCTTGTTAAAATATTTAATTGACAAAATATCCGTTCAGTATTTTACGATAAAATATTTATTAGATAATATAAAGTATATTATCTTATCAAAGGATAACATGCTTAATGTTATTTAATAATTTTTATGTAAAATTTGGAAGAATTTAAACAGAAACTTAGATTAAGCATTCTTGTATTATCATATTGATCATTTTTGTTTTATCATATTGATCATTTTTGTATTATGCACCTACTTGAATCTAGATTCGTTTACTAGCTATCCCATTATTTCTACATTTTAAAATTTGAATAACATATATTTAAAAAAATAATTATATGATAGCGTTTTTCAGATGTTCAAAATTCACAATTTAGAAAACAAGATAAGATAATTTATTTCTACATAGATTCTCGGGTTAAATATCAAATAAAAATATATATAGGGTGTTTTTTTTAAGCCCAATAGAACTTGAAATTGTAAAAAATAACACAAAAAATTAAATTGTAATCAAAATTTTTTTTTTATTCGAAAGATCAATACGTGACATTAACATTTGAAAATGATTTCGGGCATATGGCCACCGCGGCTGTTCTTGACGAAGCGCATTCTGGACGTCCAATTTTGGGCCACTTTTTCGAGCACTGCTGGCCGTATGTCACGAATAACACGAACAATGCTGGCCTCCAAGGCGTCAATTGTTGCTGGTTTATCAGCATAAACCAGTGACTTCACGTAGCCCCACAGGAAATAATCGAGAGGTGTCAAATCGCACGACCATATGCGGCAATTTTGCTTATTAACAAACCCGTCAAGCCAAAAATGCGCCTCATCGCTGAACACAATTTTACAGAATGCGCTTCGTCAAGAACAGCCGCGGTGCCCATATGCCCGAAATCATTTTCAAATGTTAATATCACGTATTGATCTTTCGAATAAAAAAAAAATTTTGATTACAATTTAATTTTTGTGTTATTTTTTACAATTTCAAGTTCTATCGGCCTTAAAAAAAAACCCTATATAATTAGCTTTAAACTGAGGCATCGAATATCATCCTTGTACAATCCGTTTTACATCTATGATCATCTTTATGATCCAAGAAATAGTGAAATTCTGCAATTTCGAAAAATCAAAATTAAAAAAATATGTTTTTAGTTGCGATTACTAATAAACAAAAAAACAAACATGAAAATGTGATGAGGTGTTTATAATAAGGAAAGGATGTTCACAATTGCCTTTAAATGTGGCATATTTATATTATTGTTAATCTTTGATAGTAAATAAAAAACGTTTGTCTCAAGTTATGTAATATATATTTCAAAGTAAATACAGATGACTCTCAAGAATACGAACCCCCTAGGTTTTATTTAGTTAAGATTACTGCATTCAGATTACCGATCCAGGGGAATAAAGGTCACTTCATCAATAATAAATCAATTTAAATACAAAATCTATAAATGTATTTTTAAAAAACTAGTCATTGCTTAGGAATTTATTTTTTAGCAATTTTCTTGTGAAATAATATGGATTTTTCCTTTCCTGGTTGTTAGATAAAATGTTTACAACTGATTGAGTCGTTGAGGGAAAGTTTAATAATTTACTATTGTACTAGTATTAACAATACAATTTCGCACAGAAGATAAATTTAATGAAAAGATTAATTATATTCACCGATAAAGAAATTGAGAAAATATTTTCACTAATTACGATATTTTTCACAGTATTACAGATACATATCATATTTAATTGTTTATATTTGTACTTTTGACACTACTTTTACCTAAAGATCAAGAATCAAAACCTAATAATATTTCCACATATTATGTATTTATTTTTATGATAGTTTGTAAAATAAGATCATGTTATAATATGTTCAATTATGTTCTTCATTTTTTATTAATTGTACCTTATTGTTAATATCTAGTATAATTCACTATTTAAATATCGAATTTCTATCTGTTTTGAAAATAAGTATATGTAATATATATTTCCTGTATGTAAATAAGTGTTTCCGTAAGTTAATTAACAGAAAGAAAGTTTATGAATATCTACAATTCACCTTTTTTATATAATATTATCGTTTAACTTATTGGTTTATGTGAACCTTTTATGAATATTTAGCTTCATAAAGAAATAAACCAAATTTTGTACTACCACTCTCCCAAATTTCAGTTCAATGTTAAATAGTACTATAATTTTTTCTTAATAATATCCTTAATTATAAATAAAAAAAAAACTATAAAAAATAATAATTAGATTGTTTGGTTAAGCTTTTTTTCACATACTTGCCCACGTTATAAGCTTACGAATGTGCATGAAGCAACTTTTCAAAAAACGAAAAAGAACATCCTGTATGATTTTTATATCTTTGGACTTTTTTTATTTTCTGATACTCAGATTTGTTTTTATAAAACCCTATTATAATAGGATGCTTCTGGTAATTTAATAAAAATTATTCGAAAAACTTTCATAGCTAGTTTTTGATACCTTTATTGACCGGGTGGTTTATGGGGTTGCGACCCGGATTATCTTCCTTCAAAATACATTTATTTCATATTTTCTAATTTAAAACATTTCGTTGGTTAGAAGTTTATTTTTGTTTGGTGATTATATTTTGTTCTTCTATAAATTCGTATTTAAATACAAAAATTCATTTTTTTACGATTTATTAATTGGTTTTATGATTATTTAAATGTGTTTTCCTATTGAGAATCTTTTATTTTTTCTTTATGTATATGTTATAAACAAAAAAAAAACATGTGAAGAAATATATTTAAAAGTATATCCTATTTAAAAAAATATATTTTATAATAATTAATTAATATTATATGAAAATAAATAATTGTTATTACTCGACTTCGGCGGAGCCAAAGATGATTTAATTAAATTTCATTCCCAACTTGATTTTGGAATGGATTCTTAGAAGTATTGACAGTACAAGAGCCGGGAAGAAAAAAAGGCATTAATCTCACCCCATTTTTGGATTACTTTAATGAAAACTATGTATAATTACTACCTATAATTAGTATAGGTAGGGGAAATAAAAAATGGCGCCTGTTTCAAAACCTTAAAAAAACATTAATTTTTCATTTGGTGCTCTATACCCTTACAAACTAATTACTCTAGAAAATCTAAGAGAACATTATTTAAAGAAGAGTAAATTTGCTGAAATATTAGCCCTAAAAGACCTATTTACGTCCTATAGTTCTCGAGATATAGCTTTTTAAAAAGCAAAATTTCTTAAAAATCTACTGAAAGATTAGTAGTTAGTTAATTTATTTTGAGAAATCTATATCTCAGGGACTATGTGACGTACACATGTCTATTAGCACTCAAATTAAAGCTAGTTTAATGGACTATAAAGAGGTTTATGACCTTTACATTCATTGGAATAGTAGTTTTCATGATATTTGCTAAAATAAATTGATTTATAGTTGTTCGGACAATAAGTTTGATTTATGAAAAACTTCATTTCAGAAACCATTGAACGTACAGATGTCTGCCAGTGCTCAAATTAAAGCTAGTTAAATTTACTACAAAATAGTTAATTATGTTTATCTTTGTAGGAGTAGTAGTTTTTATGATATTTGACAAAATATACTCACAAAATGTTAATTTCTAGTTGTTTGTATAAAATGTTGGATTTTAAAAATATATCTCTAGACCCATAAGACGCACATATGTCTGCCAACACTCAAAATAAAGGAAATTTAACTTACTATAAAGTAGTTTATGACACCTATCTTCGTAGGGGTAGTAGTTTTTATGTTATTCACACATGAATATAAATTTGGCAAATGAAAATTTTTCTGTACAACTATAAATCAATATATTATAGCGAATTTCATGTAAACTATTACTTCTAAGAAGATAAACATCATAAACTATAGCTCATTAAACTAGCTTTGATTTGAGTGCTAATAGACACCTGTACGTCAAATGTTTTTTGAGATATACATTTTTCAAAATAAATTCACTAACTACTGATCTTTCAGTGCGTACCATACAACATTTTTGAAATGTTGCTTTTTAAAAAGCTATATCTCGAAAACTATTTAACGTAAATAACTCTATTAGGGCTCATATCTTAGAAAATTTGCTTCTTTAAATGACGTTCTCTTAGGTTTTCTTGTTTTGTTCCTACTTTTTAAGATATAGAGCTCCGAATGAAAAAGTAGTGTTTTTTATCGCTTTGAAGCAGCCGCCATTTTTTATTCCCTCTATCTATACTTGGCAGACTCATCAATTTTGACTAGTAATTATACCTAGTTTTAATTAAAGAAATCAAAAATTGGGGTGAGATAACTGCCTTTTTTCTCCTCTTGTACTATGAGTTTCGTTCGAGTATGGAAGGCATACGACTACTGTACTCCCCTCCTAAAAACTATCGTACAACTTCACTAACAACCCAGAAATATGTTTGAGAGATATATAGGAACATAATACACCATAAGGTGGATAGGATTTTTCGTAATCTGTTTTTTTAGATAAAATTATGTATATTTATAAATATAAGTCAAATTAATATTTAATACCGTCATTTAAACCTCTATTAAATTATTGATAGTTTGTATTTTGTTGTGTTGAATGGAATGAAATCTACCCTATAATTATAAACTTCTTATCAAGAACTATTATTTTTGTATTATGTGG
>NW_027112099.1:639925-703603 GCF_000696795.3 Halyomorpha halys | reverse complement strand
TTTTTAAAAAATGTCTAAATACCTGGAGGAAGGCGAAATTTTCTTTCCCCAGCGTGATGAGTTGAGTGTCCAGTGCAAGAGAAGAGGTCGACCGCTGTGAGCTCTGTGTTGGAGGGATGCTGGAGCAAGAGTGGACCACACCTCCAGGGCACGCCCCGACCAATCACTTCCCAGCATCCAGTTCCGAGGACCGCCCCGATCAATCTTGAGAGGCCAATCGGATGGTGAGCTTATCTCTTCCATCCCTCATGAAGTACACCCTTATATTAACTTCCCTGTGTTACCAACTTTCTTCCAAAGAGTTTCCAATTGTACAAATTTTTAACTTCTATTCAATTGACTTCTTATCTCTTTCTTTTCCTTCTACCAACTATTGAACCACTTTTGTAGATAAGTAAAATCCTTAAAACTTAACTTAGGATATAGGCTTCACCATTAGTGGCGATTGGTGTTGTAGTGTGTAGTATGAATGGTCAGTTATCATCCCTCTTATTAATGGTTGCTTTTATTAAGATATAAATAAAATAATCATTACGAACAGGTATAGTAAACTTCAGGTATTCATTTTTGTATTTGAACAAAATGATCGAGTTGAGGTAAAAGTTTTCAATTGATATACTTACGAAGATTAATTTTTATTTTATCTACCTCCAACTGAACCAAATCTACCATCCAGCTATGACTAAATTGTTCCATAATTAATTAACGATGATTGATAACTTCGCAATATAGTTAATACCGAATGCGTATGTTTATAAAATTTATGTATGAATGTGTTCAAGATGATTTTTACTTTAATTTAATTATTTAAGTGAGTTGTTTTCTCATTTTGCTCCTATTTAACGCTTTTCTTTACTTTGGATCTATATATGTATTATTATATCATAATTGCTATTATTTAACTCATATCTTTACTTATGATCTATTTATGTGTTATTTTATTATCATTGTTAAATATTTTATTATTATTTATTTTATTTTACCCGTAATTATTCATTTAAATTTCTATTTGTATTTATTTATTTATATATAGTTCATTTTTTAAGCCAGTGGCCAAATTAAGTTTGTCAAGTAAACTACTTTTTCCTACTTACTTTTCAAACATCAGGGCAACAGTTCCGATTTACTTGTTCCTCCATTAGGTGACAGACATTTAGTCCGTTCCCAGGTATTTGATTTTAATTGCTTGTTAGCGTATTGTTACAAATATATTCTCTTCTGATTTCTGAATTTTCATTATTTTCTTAATTACAGAAATCTAAAAAAAATAAAAAATTGTAGGAGTGTAAAAATCCTTAAAGATGGCAGAACATAAGCCGATCGTAGCTGGTAGAAGCTAGTACAACACTAAATACGGATAGGGTCAATCTAAAGTGAAAAGGAGGTGCTAGAGCTCTCCCAACTAGTACAAATGTAAGAAAAGTGACCTCCCAGGCGACACATTATTGTCATATCTGCTACCAATTCACCAAGAATTCACGAAAATATGTCCTTAAAAGAGGTCAGAGTGTTAATTAGATTTTACAAAATGTTAATAGGAAAAAAAGACACATTCCCACATTACATTAAGAATTATTCTGATTTTAAATGTTAGGAATAAATCCCACCAAATCACATTTACCCTTCGACGTAAACCGATGACCTCTTTCCCTACAATATCCTTTAATAATACCCCACTTATTCCTGTCGAACGTGTCCGTTACTTAGGACTGCATCTCGACAAAGGACAGACATGGAATCCTCATACAAGACTAAAAAGACAAGAAACTGCTCGTAGATTCCGACTATTGCAACATTTACTAGACAAACGGTCTAAATTGCCAATCCATTACAAAAGACTGTCCACTACATGACTATTATAAGGCCTATCTGGACATACGGAGTTGAGCTTTGGGGCTCCTCTAAACCATCAAATTCCTCCAGAATCCAATCCTTACAGTCCAAAATCCTTAATGCTCCTTACTTTGTCACAAATCAAGTCATCCATCAGGACCTCAATGTTCCATATGTTGCCGATTTGGCCAGAACCAGATACCGTTCCTTCCATAATAAACTTCTCAACCACCCAAATCCACTTGTTTCTAACCTGGCTTCTCCTTCATCTTAGGCGTCTGAAAAGAAGATGGCCTCGAGATCTTCTCCTCTAGAAAAGTTATTGTAGTTCTATCAGTGGGTAGATTCTCCACATGTTTTTATCATGTCACTATGGCACCTACAGCAAATTTACTTGTTGTATAAATGTGTATACAGTTGTAAATAACAATAACTAATTTATTAAAAAAAAAAAAATGTTAGGAACCCCCTGAGATAATTTTGATATGATGTAAATTGTATATGTATAATGTATTGCATTATATTATTATGTATTCTGTACCATATAAAAAATAAAGAGGTTTAAAAAAAAATAAAAATAAATAAATAATAATTTTGGATCAACAGTGGATAATGTTTTAATAGATTTCCTGGAGAGTAAAGCATTTTTAAGATGTTTTTCCCGAACAATTAATACTGTTATTTCTCTAGACTTCTTTACTTGCCAGATTTAGTTGTCATAGACTTTGGAAGATCACAAACGACGTTGACACATCTTTGACAACTAAAACTTTAGGAACAAATCTCTAATGAACCTTATTGTATCGGCAAAAAACATTATTTGCGAAGTTTTCAATTAGAGCCTTTGCCTACTATATCTTCGATATAATGAAGGATTAAGTTTAGTTTTTTTTCGTTGATCCTCCAACTCTTTTGTTGTGTTGCAGCGGAAGGAGATGGAGTATCTTAGGGGGGGGGGTAGGTCGGGACCTAACAGCTACATTGACTAAACGCCTGCCTGTTTACCGTCGACTCCTTGGCAACGCCTCCGTCGCCGTCTCGCCGGTATCTCAACACGCCTTTCTTGTTTATTTAGAAGATCTTAAGCCAGTCCTCGAATGAGCTGATGAAGCTGCTGTACCATGTCCATGCATTTCAGTGCCAACCAGGTATTTAATTTTTCCATTTGGCAGTATGTGAATGCACCTAAACTAATAACACCTACTCGAATCTCAAATTCGCTTTAAATTTTTTAAAAAAAGATTTTGTGATTTCGAGAAATGTCTATTTAATTTGATAATATTTTTACTAAGTACTAAGTTCAACAATAGAAATGATGGCTTGTAGAAAATATTATTTGATGCCACCTAATAATTACCACACATGATAAAGTCGTTTCAAATTGATGGATTTATATTTATAGTGTTTCAATTAAAATTATATTTAGTCAGCATTGTTATCCAGGCACATAAGGCAATTAAACTACCATAATAATAATTAATATTTAAATTTCATTTATCTACTTTTATTGATTCCAGGTCCAAAAATGTTTATAAAAAGGTTCTATCATTTGTTGTTATCTCTAATATTCTAGTACACCTCGTGCTCCTTGTTTACTCAACTGTTTCAGATAAAACCTAAGGCTATGTCACAATTAGATCGGGGAAGTGCTAAACGGAACTTGAGGGATGGTTATGTAGCCAGCCTAAGTAAAATCTATATGTTTGAAATAACTTAAGAAGAACAAAATCGGTCTTACGTTATTTGAGTGGTGTTAAATGAAATTTCCTGCCTCCAAAGTTGGGGCAGTTTTGTATTCATAAAGTAGAAAAACAAAATAACCTCAGAATGAACATTTTCACTCGCATTATGCCTTCTGTATATCAGAAGGCATTTTCCTTGCCACACTTTTACTGCAGAAAAAGATCCTCCTAATTGCCCAAATTTGGAAGAAAATTTGGCGTTCGTGCACAAAGGTAGAGTATTTTATGCTAAGGATGTTGAATCAGCTTCACCAGATTCCATCGACTACTTTCACTTAAGTATGCAAAAAACTCTTTCCTAAAAATCTAAAGTGGAATCATTTTTTTATTGCTACAATATATAAGGTTAGTTAAGACCATGGAAAGCTTATTGGAAAAAAATAGTAGATAAAAATGATAGATTTTTTTTTTTTAAATAAACCTTTGAATAAAATTTTTACCAAAATATTGGGATCATGCATATCAAACTAAATTCGCTCAATAAATTTATTAATAACTAAAATCACTAAATAGCATTTAGTGATTTATAGCATTTTATTAATAACTAAAATCAAATATTATTATACTGATTAAGTCTAGCGAACAAGAACCAAGAGAGCGATTTCGGTGGAAAGTTTTGAAAATATGCATATTTATAGTTTTCAACTGTATCAAATTTTCAATTTTCCCAGAAATATTATATACAGAAAAAAGCTTAAAAAAATAACCTTTCTTTAATTTACCTCTCATAACATCAAAACATTGTATTATTTTAGCAATATCAACTTATACTCAATTAGGCTAGGGTAAACACTCCACTCTTTTCATCATAATATGTTTGTTTTGTCCAGTGCATCGTTTAGGAAATCTCTTTGATTCAAAACATTGAACTATGAATATATTAAATCTATTTTATGAATCTTTAACACTCACATTTTTAATAAACAAAACCACTCCATTGGGAAAGTTATGTAGAGCTTTTTTAAAACAGCGAAAAATTGAACATCTTTCAATGCAAACAATGTGAAGTACTCTAGTGGTAAATTAAATAATTCTTAAGGTTCTTGAGTTTAATACCTGTCAATCAGGAATAACCTTAGATCCGGAAAGGCGTGTTATCATTTAGATTACTACCTTAACATGTTAATCGGTGTGTAAGGGTCGAAATTTATGTATTTTGACATCTAAAACTGGCTAAAACGTACCGGCGCGCTGCTTCGACACGCTGGGTAGCATCTGTCTAATGCTCCTCATGTTGTAGCTCCAGATGGCATTATCCTGATCCCTGATTTATTTTTCATGTTTTTAAATCTTGAACGATAATTTTTAGTAAAAAAAGGAATATGCTATTGATAAATGGAATAAGCCTAGACAGTATTGGAGACTAGCAATCTCCCTAAATGAATATGCTTTTGTATACTCATATTTTTTGTTTTTATTCTTTGGAGGTTCTATGGTAATTATTAAACAAGGGTAGGGAGACAATAATATCAGTTAAATCTGACCATTAAACCAAGATTATTTTCGTTAGTTACATTATAATAACTTATAAGAAAATGTGTTTTATTATGGTTTTTTTTGTCATTAATTGATATTGGGAATAACTTAATTTTTAAAATATCATTATGATCATTATGACACCTCTAACCAGTTCGACTTATTACTTATTTTGTCCTCATATCTCCTCTACTGAAATGTTTTGGACAATTTTAGTCACTAAACACCAAAAATGGAAAATCGAATCAACAGTTTGGTAGATTATGATAAATTTGATAACAGACATGGAGACAAGTTAGTCACAAATTAGTTTTTATTCTTTGGAGGTTCAATAGTTATTATTAACTAAGCAAGGCTTAATATGGAATAGGGCAGTGTAGTATAAGCTAAATTTGACCAACATTATTTGCATAGTTTATATTAATTTATTGGTTTTTAATATAATTGGTTTTTTTATGTATGGGTTTTTATTTTTTTTTTGTCATTGAATGATATCTTTTTTTTTTTTTTTTTTTTTAATATTTTTTTTTTTTTTTTTTTTTCGCACCCTCCATTAATAAGGAAAAGGAAAGTAGGGTACATGCAAAAATGTTTAGGTTGATGTTATGCATCCTTTTACTACCAGGGGTACTGAATGATATCGGGAATAGTTAAATTTTATCATCATTATTTATTTAAATATGATCATAAGAATCATTGAAAATTTTATTTTATCTCCCCTGATCTGTTATGATCGTTAAAAGATGTCTAACATAAACATAGATCTTCAGATTCACCTTTCAAAATTGGAAGTCATCGACCTTTTCTTTTATAGGAAATAAGTTGGAAATTGCAATTTATACATTAGTATTTTTATACATATTTGTACATTAGTATTTTTATTCATATTTCGCCTCCGTTTTTCACTCATGAATCTCAATTCTTTTGGTTCTCGCACTTTCACTCTTGGATTTGACCCTCTGATACTGACCATTGACAGCTGCCCTGAACGCATCGCATGCAGCAAACCAGTGTAAAGACAACCTCCCCTAACAACACGAACAAGTGGGCAAAGCCCAGCGCTATTAGTCAAGAGGAATTAGGACCGGCTTGCCCTATATCCTTATGCAAACACATTGATCACGGGCTAACTTGCGCCTAATATTTGCATATGTCTCGGTGCGCAGGCAACTAATCCATGTGTCAACTCTAGCCAGTCAGACAGAGAATCTACGCTTACTTATACTGATCCGGTTTAGAAATAATAAACCGCATTAACTTTTTTATTGAATATAATAGTACTTTATGTTATCAAATTCAATTAAAAAATTAAATTTTTATTGATTTCTGAATCTGATAATAAGTCTTATCCTTTACAGGTTTAAGACTATTGCCAAACACTTTGAGTTTGAGACGGGTTATTAAAGTCTGGTTCACTTGAACAAATTTTCTATTTTTTTTCATAGCCAAATAAGAAATTGGTATACAATGCCTGTCTGTCAATACGGTAATCATAGATGTGAGGTTCTTCAAATTATTACAAAATTAATTATTTATTATATTAGCCGGCAATCATTATTAATGTTGTTATTTATTATTTCTTGATAGATTACAAAATTAATCAATAATAATAATTTAAAACATGTATAGAATGCCCATTTACCTATATATTTGATAATCATTTTCCGAATTTTTGATTTTTATTTTAATTTGTAGGAACTTTAATTACGCACTTTTCAAATGTCTATATTATTTTAACAAAATAATTTAATACAAATTATATAATTTCTGAGTAATGTTTAAAAAAGTTTGCTTTATCTGTAACGTTTCTTTTCTTTTTTATAAAAGATTAATTCTGAAATTAAACAGCATTAAGGAGAATACTTAGCCGTTCTTTCAAAACAGTTTAGGCAATTCAGTCTGGGTACACAAAAAAAAACATGTTTATATGGCTGTTTGGAACTCATATGAAGTCCAATTTGGTTCATAGGTATAGGGGAGAGGCAGGCCGAAAACTTATAACAAAAACCTAATAAGAAGCAACACATTGATTAATCCCTTCAAAAAATAAAGAGGATTGAGGATTTTTTGAGGGATTTTGGATTGTAAGGATTGAATACGAGAGGAATTCGAAGGTTTAGTGGAGCCCCAAAGCTCAACTCCATATGTCCAGATTGGCCTTATTACAGTCATGTAGATCAGTCTTTTTTATTGAGTTGGAAGTTTATACCGTTTGTCTAATAAGTGCTGTAATTGTCGAAATCGACGTGCAGTTTCCTATCTTTTCAGTCTTGTTGGAGGATTCCAGATTAATCGTTTGTCCAAATGTAGTCCAAGTTAGCGGATCTGTTCGACAGGGGTAAGAGTAACATTATTAAATGAAACTGTAGGGCAGTCGGTAGATTCATGACGAAGAGTAAAGGTGATTTGATGGGATTTGTTAGAATTTATCTTAATACTCCAATTACAACACCATTCTTCGAGGGTTGTGATATGGGATTGGAGAGTTTGGGATACAATTAATGGGTTATTATTAACTGCGAGTACATATGTGTTATCGACATACTTAGTGAGGATAGTGTTATAGAGGATGTGACCGAGGATATTACCTTGAGGAACACCAGTGGACTGAGAATAGAGGGATGAATAGGAACCATAGTGGTTTACTTGGAATAATCTATCTATGAGAAAGGAGTGAATGATGAGAAAGTATGTAGGAGGTAGGAATTTACGGAGTTTGTAAAGCTGTCCCGAGTGTCCCAGACTCGATCAAAAGCCTGTTCAAAAGACTCCCACGCAGTACATTCCGCGCTCCAAAGAAGACGAGACAACCACACGATGACATTGCTGGATAGTGGAGTGGGATGTTCGGAATCCAAATTGGTGATCAGGAATTATATGATTGAAATCTAGGATGAGGTATAGGCGTTTCAAAATGAGATTTTTGAGGATTTTCATTCAAAAGTGAAATTTATTTTTTTTAAATCTGTATTATTACAGTTTTTTCCGAAGGTAGGGAAGCTTTGTACTTATGAAGTAAAGGAAAACAAAAATTTAATTTCAGAATCGATAATTATTAGTAAATAATTATCAGTAAGGGAAATGTTAGGACCCATCACTTATAGGTCGAACTAATTTCCATTAATAAGTGGTGTCCTGATCATAATGATTCTTTGAAAATTAAATTATTCCTAATATAATTCAATACAAAAAAAAAAAAAAAAAACTTTTTCTATAAATTATTTTTACCCGTGCAAATAATCTTGGTCTAAAAGTTCAAATTTAGCTGATAGTGACCACTGAAAAGAGAATTAAAAAAATGTTTGTTGACTAAAGCATATTCGTTTGTATGCAATTTTGTCTTCACTTATTCCAACTATCAAGCATTTTTTTATTAAAAACAATCAAGATTTAAGGGCTTAATGAATAAATCTGGAATCGCAATAATACCATCTTGGAGCTACAACTTGAGGAACATGTATTGGATGAACCATCACATGTCTTTCCCTTCCATGCAGATAACTGGTCTGATAAACTAGTAACAACATTAATAGGTCCAGAGATTTTAGACAGATTATATGTATGCTACAGAGCTTGTCGGAGTAACACTCCGGTACGTTTAAGCAAATGTTAGATGTCAAAATACATAAATTTTGACCTTCA
This sequence comes from Halyomorpha halys, assembly GCF_000696795.3. Taxonomy (NCBI): domain Eukaryota; kingdom Metazoa; phylum Arthropoda; class Insecta; order Hemiptera; family Pentatomidae; genus Halyomorpha; species Halyomorpha halys. Next base: position 694,910 of record NW_027112099.1, on the reverse strand, counting down.
TAAACCGATAAAAAAGATAGGTTGGTAATCTAAATCATAACACGTCTTTTCTAATCTAAGGGTATTCCTGATTTAGGTGTATTGCATTCAAAAATCTTAAGTATTATTTAATTTATTATTACAAATATTCTTCGCAGGGAAAGGTGTTCAATTTTTCGCTATAATAAAAAAAAAACCTTCATAGCTTGGCCGATGGATTGGTTTTATTGGCTGAAAGTGAGTGTTACAGATTCATAAAATATATTCAATATGTTCTTGGTTCAATATATAGATTCATTGTACCTTTCATCAGTTATGGTAAACAATTTATATCTTTTATATATTTTTTTTATATTGTGCATCAGGTTAACGATCAGCGAAAACGATTGAGGATTTTGCATATAATTAAAACAGTAGATATAATTCTAAAATTCTGTTATATCCAAGAAATTCACCGTTGTGAGCGGAATGTTTTTATGTAAAAAGAAAAGAGTGCTAATAAAGATATGTTTTATTGAAGACCCATTGTCAATTTTTTGTCCATGACCTTCGAAAGCAGAGTTCATTTCACTTTAACGTACAAGAGCCGGGAAGAAAAAAAATGCAGTTATCTCACCCCAATTTTTTATTACTTTAATGAAAACTATGTATAATTACTATTCAAAATTGGTAAGTCTACCAAGTATAGGTAGGGGGAATAAATAATGGCTGCTGATTCAAAACCATAAAAAAAACATTAATTTTTCATTCGGAGATCTATATCTTAAAAACTACCAACAACACTAGAAAATCTAAAAGAACACTATTTAAAGAAGAGTAAATTTGCTGCAATATTAGCCATTAAGAGCTATTTACGTCCAATAGTTCTCGAGATATAGCTTTTTAAATAGCAAAATTTCTTAAAAATCTTCTGAAAGATTTTTGTTAGTAGTAGTAGCTAACAAGTAGTTAGCTAATTTATTTTGAGAAATCTATATCTCAGGAACTATGAGACGCACAGATGTCTAATAGCACTCAAATTAAAGCTAGTTTAATGGACTATAAATGACTTTTACCCTCGTAGGAATAGTAGTTTTCATAATATTTGCTAAAATAAATTGATTTATAGTTGTTCGAACAATAAGTTTGAAAAACTTCTTTTCAGAAACCATTGGACGTACAGATATTTGCCAGCGCTCAAATTAAAGCTAGTTAAATTTACTACAAAATAGTTAAATATGTTTATCTTTGTAGAAGTAGTAGTTTTTATGATATTTGACAAAATAAACTCACAAAGTGTTCATTTATAGTTGTTCGTATAAAATACTTTTTGAAAAAATATATCTCTAGAATCATAAGACGCACATATGTCTGCCAACACTCAAAATAAAAAAAAATTAACTTACTATAAAGTAGTTTATGACACTTATCTTCGAAGGGGTAGTAGTTTTTATGATATTCACATATGAATATAAATTTTGCATATGAAAATTTGTCCGAACAACTATAAATCAATTTATTTTATCGAATTTCATGTATTAAATATTACTCCTATGAAGATAAACATCATAAAATACTTTATAGCTCATTAAACAAGCTTTAATTTGAGTGCTGTATGTCAAATGGTTTTTGAGATATAGACTTTTCAAAATAAATTCACTAACTACTGATCTTTCAGTACGTCCCGTACAACAGTTTTATGAAATGTTGCTTTTTAAAAAGCTATATCTTGAAAACTATTTAACGTAAATAACTCTATTAGGGCTCTTATTTTAGAAAATTTGCGCTTCTTTAAATAACGTTCTCTTAGGTTTTCTTGTGCTGTTCCTACTTTTTGAGATATAGAGCTCCGAATGAAAAATTAGATTTTTTTATCGTTTTGAAACAGCCACCATTTTTTATTCCCCCTACCTATACTTGGCAGACTCATGAATTTTGACTAGTAATTATAGATAGTTTTCAGTAAAATAATAAAAAATTGAAGTGAGATAACTGCCTTTTTGCTCCTCTTCGGCTCTTGCACTAAAGATTGTAACTGTTATATTAACCATGTAAGGCCCACCTATTATAAAATTAGTATTATAAAATATAAAAATAAACAAAATGGATTTTATGATCGGACAATCTGTATTTCGGTGAGGATAGTATGCAGGAATTCACAGGACATTGTTGTTGATTTGAGAAAAACTTCGAGAATTATAAAAGGGAGAAATCATTTAAAAAACAAAGTTTTTACTCTTGGAAGGTAGATCGGAAGTCAAGGCTGAATGACAGCCTAATAAAGTTGGTACCGGTGCCGTACTTCTTTAGCAGAAGCAAAACAGATGTCAGTTGACAAAGTAACTTCACAGTCACGTGAATTTCGATCGATTAAGTTGGCGGCTAGCGCCTGCCGTCAGTCGGTCGGCAAACCTGGACGAAGGCTGAGCAGGAGTGAAGTCATCGCTGAGTAGACCGAGTTCGAAGTTCCCATTCATCCACATTGTCAACTGTAAATAATACATGATTTACTAAAATAATATACCATTGAATGTAATATATGTATATAATGTATTGTGTGTGTATGTGTGTGGGCGTGCGTGAGTGCATCGTATTTTTTTTTTTTTTTTATTCGCTCCTTTTTTCATAGAACATGGACGACATATATGTTCTGTAAAAAAAGGAGCGAATTAAAAAAAAATTGGTCATTTCTGATTTCTGTTTTTTCATTGAAATTTTAATTGATACTAATGAGATTAGATATGTGAAATTCAATCAGGGATGTACCATTTTCGCAAAAATGTAATCATATTAAATTTTTCACCAAAAAAAAACTTTTCCAGGCCAGGTAAATTATGAAGTTTGTTACACTGAACATTTTTTTTATTCACGATCATGTGTTTCATGAACACCAGCCACTTATGCGAGACCTACTGATTTTCAGTTATAATTATAATTTGAAATAAACTCATAAATTAAAACATTTTTAACTGAAAGTTTACTTATTGTAACGATGCATTTAAACCATTTTTTTAAAAATAATGTGTACATCTACTTTGCATTTCGAAATTCTGAAGTATTGAGAATATTCAGTCCTACCCGATATTTTAACAGTTTCAGTAACTAATATCGGTTTTCTACCAACATTTCCCCCAGAGATGACAACATAAACACCTCAATTCAAACACTGAAATCTAATGCAAAGACACCCGATCCATTCCGATGACAAGCAAGGCAATAACCAACATATTGCTTTAAGTGCCCGTTAATTGTACCAAAATCAAATGTCAATTTTAATAAAAAAATTATTTTTCCCAATGGGAAAAAGTTTATTAATAATACTTTATTTAATCATCCTCGGCTCATATAATTCACTTATTTAGTTGTTTAAAGAGATTATAAATGTTTTCAAAATATATTATACCGATATCGAACGAAACGAGTTACAATGTATTATGTAAGTAAACGTCACCCGCCACCTTAAAACTCCTGACGTAACCGTTTATTGGTTTTTATAATAAAGCAAACTTTTTTTAATTGGTTCAAGAAAAGAAAAAGTTATTTATTGCTGTGTCTTAGCCTGTTTGGCTGTAACTGAAAAAAAAACACGGTTTTTTGTCAAGATAGAAACACTGGGTATAACTTTTATCTAGTTTTAATTGCATAGTTAGTACATACTTTTTGAAAGCAATGAATGTTTGGAAATGTATACTCTAAGTTTGTAAAAATATTTTAAGTGATACTTAAAAATGATATATAATATATGTAAATATAAAAACCAAATAGTCAAATCTTAAATACTTTATTGATCATAACAATAACCTTTGAACCACAAGATTGCCCAATGTCCATTTTTAGTTGTTTTATTTTTATATAGCGTTGTTAGTTCAAGGTTAAAAACTATGGTTAAAAAAATCCTGGAGCTATTTTTTTTTTTATGTTTAAATCATAACAGCATATTGCTATTGGTAATGACGCAACTGTAATTTTTTTTTAATTGACTTTATTCTTTTGGTGGGCTTGAAAATGAATTCAATAAACAATTCTATATAATGTAGTAAATAATCTACACAATTTTACTTACAAAATTCACCCTTGGCGCATTTTTAAGTTCTATTATGTCGATTATAAACATTTAGTATATGTATTTTTGAGCTTTATAAGACAATAAAATCAATTTCATCAAGTTTACAGTTGCGTAATTACTCATTATTCATTACTTCCGGGGTAGCGATGTATTGCTATGACCTAAAAATAAAAACCGATTTTTTAAGCATTGTTTTTTCATGCAAAAGTTTAATCCTAAACAAACAATGTTAAAATAAATTAAAAACAATGTTAAATCGACATTGGTGAATCCTGTTTCATAATACTTCCATCGCAGCAGTATGTTCTTCTCGTTTCTGAAAACCAAGAGTTTCAGTTTTTTGGATTAATTTTTCTAAATTTGGATTTGAACATTTGTTATTCGTGCTCAGAGGCATAGAGATAGAGCCCTGGATTTTGCCCACAAATATAGATCATAAAGTCGTTATTGACATTCTTCTATATGAGAAAATACGATATTTAGGTTTTAACATAAATAATTGATTGATTTGATATGATTAATAATCAATTATTAATTTATACAATTTTTTTTTTTTATAAACTTTCTTATGTCAAGAGTTTTAAAAAAAGAAATAAATTTAAATATATGCTGTGGTACACAGAAACAATAGTTACAGGTTTATGATAACTTTGTTTTGCTTCTTAAATAAGTTTAAAAAGTGACTGATAAAGTTATATAAATAGAAAAGTAAATTGAAAATAACAACTATAGAAATGGACATTGGTTTTTGTTCCTTTCAACCACAGCTACAGGTAGAATGTATTATTGTAATATTCTTTAAATATTCACCTACTGTGCTTTATTATGAAGAATAAAGAATCACAAACACCCTGATGCTGAAATGATTACTTGCATTAAAAAGCAAGGGGTTGAAATGAACACACATCTTCATCGCGAACTGTTTGCATATGAAAACCCAAGCTGGAAGAACTGAGGCAATCAGAGGGATGTGGCATATTCAAATAGTGATCAGCCCACCCGCGGCACACCAGCGATGACAGGCCCACACACGTGCCTTCGTCTTGACTGATCAGCGCCACGCGGACTGGGCTGTGTTGATGACTCCGCTGGGTACGCCTTCTGCCCGGTGTGTGTCCGTTCTAGAGATGTCTGTATCCTCCCTAGTTGTTGAGAGATGTTTATTTGATTAGTTTAACGAACAGGAAACAACGCCCATCAAATAAACAAACCATTGCGTTATTTTCTTCGACCATTCTTTCCATTTTAGGCAGTATGTCTTGCTGTTAAATAATATTATCTATAAACAATCATGCGTTGTTGTTTGGATTTGGCCTATTTTTATTCATTTTTAAGAATCGGGCCTGCTGTAATTTTTAAAAAAATATGGGGGATAAAATATACAAATAATTGTAGACCTCTTCTATCAAATCACGGATGATTAATATTCAAGCAGAAAAGCGGTTCAAGTCTCCAGGTGTCGGCAAATATTTGTGAATATTTAATGTCATGTATTGGAACTAGCTTAGACCTGGCAGGCCTATTTTTTGTGCAGTAGGGGTGGGCGAATATGGCATAATCGTTTATTATCCTAAAAATAATTACACTGCTATATATTTTTATATTTTATGTCTGGCATATAGTTTAATTACTAAATTATAATAAAGTTAAAACAGTAATATAAAGAATAAAATTAAAAATAAAGGGCTGAAGTTTTAAGCTTGATATTACATACAAGCAAAAAAAAAAAATAAGTCTTGTTTAATTGTCACTGATTTGAGATTGATTGACAGTTGAGGAGATAGGGAAATAATTTTTGTTTAAAAAAGGTAAGTTTATATTTTTTAGGGTTGAATTTAGGTAGAGAATTCCAGGACTTTGTGGATATTAAATTTATTCTCGTATTTGTTTAAATTAGATCTTTTTTTGAATAAAATTTTCACGGTCAAATTTTATTGCTATAGAAGTAAGCCGAATAAAAATTAGTTGCAATTGAGTTTCGTGCTAGTAGTCGGTGCAGGTAGGAACTCAACTAATTCGGAATAAATGTTATATAATAAGGTCAGAAGCAGGTTGTAGTTGTTCAGTAAAATATAGCCTTGAAGATCGGATAAGATAGAGCTAATAAATGGAATAGAAGGAACATTACAATATCGTGTAGGAAGAAGTCCAATATAATTTTGCTAATCCGTTTTGACTAATCTATTTTCCTATAACGACTTGGATGTTCCTTACGAAGTTCTTCCCCTTGGGTGATATTATCTATTCTTTGGCCCAATAATAACCGTTGGCATGCGAACTAGCTCAGACTTATTTCAAGGTACTTAGTCATCTTTTCTGTTCCTGTTTATACTTTTCATAGAAGTAATTACTTTAAGATAAGCCACAGTCCTTATTTACTTCAATTATTGTTTCGGCCTTTTCCTTCCTCACGCAGCAGAGGGACTGATGTAAGACCCTAGCATAGTGAACATAATGAAGACCAAAGTCACGCTATTTATTATTTATATTAAACCCTGTTTTAGATGTTAACAGGAAGCAGTCCATAGATATGTCGGCAGGTATCAACTTGGGCCTCCAAATAGTAATATTTGATACAATACCCGAATGTTATATCACATTTTTTTCGATTTTATCGAAAACATCTCTAATGATTTTTATTAAACTCGTTATAATATACTGTCGTCTTTTATAATATAGACTAGGTCTTATTTCAATATATCATTATATCTTAATTGATATGGTCGATATTATAAAAGATGACTTAGGATATTATAACAAGTTTAGTTAAAATCATCAGAGAAATCGAAAAAAATGTGATATAACAATTACTTTCAGCAGGTCAATTTTATCGAGAAAAAAAATTGCTGTAACATCCCAGATTTATACACGCTTTTAATTTTAAGTAGATTTTGAGCTAGACTCTTTACATACTCAGACATACGGGGGACATTGTTGTCTTGCTTATTTAGACTCAGAGAACCAAGGCATCGTTTTCTGTCAAAAACACAGATTCGAAACTGCCCGATAATAATACTTGTATTAGAACTATTATTATATTAGAGCTATGTCGTTGATAAATTCGGCGAAAAAAAAAATGTAAGACATGCAAACAAAGAGATTCTGTAACTGCAGTGAAGAAATAAAAAAAAAAATGAAAAGTAAGGAGCAGAATTAGCACTTCAGAAACTTTGCTCATACTCATAAATTCAATTACGTCTCAAATTCAATTAGTAGTTAAAAACATATTGACTAATGATTGTGTTAAAGTTATCATTTGATACAATTAATTGTGATGTTGTTCTTTGCTGACCGCACCCTTGGACCAACTTCTCCAATAAAAATTAAATGTTATAATAAGCAACAGTTTCCCGAGAAAACAGAGTTTTTAGGAAAATGGGTTTTGATTTATCTTCCTTACATATATTGTATGCAATTGAAGTACCATAATTATGCTTGCAAACTAGTTAATAAATAACCTCAGAAGTATTTTTAAAAATCTTTCGTATACTGCTGTGTCACATCATTTGGAATACAGTCCATTTCAGACTCTTTAATTGTTTTGACTTTGTAATTAATCATATGTCGATCGGAAAAATCGGAGGGCTTTCTTAGTAGATATTGTTCAGTATTGGTTGGTAACATCAATGTAAGGTTTAATAGTCTATAAATATTTTTTTATCAATTAATCTACAGTATTTATTGCAGTTTTTCTTTTTCGATCTATAGTTTGCTTATTTTAAATCTTTCCGTTCAGATTATTTATGTCAAATAATAACACTAAACTTTGTAAGAAGCCACGGACCTTTTGTGAGTAGCACGCATAAAGGGGTAAAGAAATGGCGTGAAGAAATTGGGTCAAGGCAGATTGGAACGAAGAAGGTAAAAGGGCAATTTCTCGGTTCCATGTCTCATTTTGAGAAGAAAGCCCTTGACCTTTGAGCTTATGTATTTTCGTAATAAAGAACCTGATTGAACGACATTACAATTTTGTAGAAGTGTTCGAAAAATGGGTTTGTAAATGTACATTCTCACGGTTTTTTTTTAAAATAATAAATAATTAATTTATAATTATTACATTTAACATAATATATTTATTTTATTTTATACGCATTTATTAGAGTACTATTTTAAATTATATAAATATATATCCCTTCATTAATTATGCCAGTTTATATTATCCTATAAATTCATAATATTTGGAATATTACATCATTAATTATGTCAGTTTATGGTTTCTGATAAATTCATAATATCTGGAATACTCCTTTATCATTCATGTCAGTTTATATTAATAAAAATCGTGTATAATTTTCGCATATAATTCAAAACTTATTATGATGTGACTACTTCTGTTGTTTTCGCTCTGATTATTTATATTAACAGGTTTTAAAACAAATTGTTCTTTACTAATGTTAAGTAAGCTGTGTATGAGGCACCCTAATGCAGTTGGGCAGCACTCCATTTTTAATTAAGTGTTTTTCTCTCTGTTTCTTCTTTAATTAAAATTTCCCTTTAAAAAGATATAAATATTTATTGAATGCAAGTTATTATTGTAGTTAATTTTCTTTCGAATTTAGTTAGCTTTTTATAAGTTAGTATGCTCACATACATAAATATATATTAATTATCTTAATATACTTAAGGCTCTATTCCTCGGAATTAGGGTACCGCCTGCTGCCTCTTTGGCATTAAGATATACACTAGTCATGGAGATAACCATTGATAGCTTTTATTTCTAAGATTCTAAGATCAATCATTGGCCAAGGGATTTATTTTTATATTTGCCAAATAAAATTACCAAAATTTTGTATATTCATAAACATTTTAATGAGCCTAAAATTGAATAAAAGAGTAATTAAAATGTATATGTCTCTGTATGCATTAAAATAATAAAGTATATGAAAATATTTAATTTTTATTTGATACAACAATCGATATTATACTTTCAAGTGTATCCACTTAATCAATGAGCATACCCCTATCTAGCGATAGGGATGGGATATCGAAAGAAAAATATCGATATTGATATCGATATCGATATCGATATCGGATAGCAATATCGATATCGATATTATATCGGAACTAAAATATCGATATTTTAAAATATCGAAATATCTATATCGAAAATTTAACGAATTAAAGTAACGATAATTATAAAATGATAACATATTTTATGTCTTACCTAATCAAAATACATAAGAAACTCTTAATTACTATGAAACAAAGCAACACCACGGCAACCATAACAAATATAGAATAAAATATAATTGTTTTATGAAGATAATTAAACTTTTAACAAGTTATGGTAGAAAAGGGAGAACAGTGTAAAGTGTGACATGATTTCTTATATAAAATTATGAGGATTAAAGTACATGAATATGGGACAGTGGTCCCGAAACATTGTACCACGTTATGATAATTTAATACAAATTCCATTCAACTGGAAGTTATTAACCTCAAACAATTTTTTATGAATTGACTCACCAGAATTCCTTAAGAGAAAATCCAGATTAGGAATATCGATATTTTATTTTGATAATTACATATTTCTTTCGATATTTTACATTGTTGTAATAACGATATGGAACATAAACAACAATATTCCGATACTGTTTTATCGAAATATCGATATTTTGTTTAAAATGACTAAAATATTATATAGAGATTTTAAAATAGGAATATCAATATTTTATTTTGATAATTACATATTTATTTCAATATTTTGTATTATTGTAATATCGATATGGTATATAAGAACAATATTCCGATATTATTTTATCAGAATATCCATATATTGTTTAAAATCACTAAAATAACATATAGGAATATCGATATTTTATTTTGAAATTACATATTTATTTCGATATTTTACACTAATGTAATATCGATATGGAATATAAGCAACAATATTCCGATATTATTTAATCGAAATATCGATATTTCGTTTAAAATGACTAGAAAATTGTATAAAATAATTAAAAATGGAATATTGATATTTTACTTTGATAAATACATATTTATTTCGACATTTTCTTATTCTACATATCTCAACATATATAAAAAGACCCTAACATGTTAGAAATCAGAAAAGTAAAAATAAATCTATATCTTTTTCATATTCTGCATTCCTCAGAACGTAAAAAGGGACCGTAACATGTAAAGAAATCAAGAATGTAAAAATAAATCGATACGCCAGGTTAAAATAGATTGCATTTTCATAATCTGCATATCCGAAAACCTAAAAATTGGCCCCTATGTATTAGAAATAAAAAAATTAAAATAAATTGATATGGAATCTTAAAATCGATAGCATTTTCATTTTTTACTCGTCTGAATATGTGAAATAGAACCTTCATACATTAGAAATTGAAGGTGGTAAAAAAATAAGTGAATTTAAAAAAAAAAAAAAAACTAATTTTTATTCGAATAATATGTATTCGACTAATTTTTTATTCGAATAATTTTTCATTTGAATAATTTTTTTTTCGATTGAATTAGTATTTTAAATATTCGAATAAAAAATTATTCGGATTGTTTAGTCGTATTTTTATTCGAATAAAAATTTATTCGTCTCTCGTCAATCGAATAAAAATGTATTCGTCTCTTGTCAATCGAATAATTTTTTCCCATCTCTGTTTATAAGATTTTTTTAACATATCATTTTATTAAATATCGTTTCTAATCTTCGATAACTATATTCATAACAACGTAAAATATCGAAAGGAACATGAAATTTTCAAAATGAAATATCGAAGTACTTTTTTTTTAATTTTTCATAAAATGTTTTATTTTATTATTTTATTTTTTTTATGAAATATTGATATTTCTATTGAACAAAATATTGAAACATGGTTTCTAATCTACGATATCGATATTAATAACAATGTCGAATTTCGAAAGGAAAATGAATTTATTTAAATTGATAATTTATTTATAAAGTATTTTTATGTTTGTTCTAATCTTCAATATCGATAATAATAACAATGTAGAATATCGAAATGAACATGAATTTATCAATTCAAAATATCAGATAACTATTTTTAAACTTTTTATAAGATTTTCTTAATATTTTTTAATGAAATATCGAAATATCGTTTCTAATCTTTGATATCAATATTAATAACAATGTAAAATATCGAAAGGAACATAAAATTATAAAAATAAAATATTGATATACGTTTTTTTAGCTTTTTATAAAATTTTCTTAATCTTATTACACCAAATATCAACAATTCTATAAAAAAAAATATCGAAATATCGATATCGATATTATCAACAATGTAAAATACCGAAATGAATATGAAATTTTCAACATGAAAAATTGAAATACCTATTTTTAGCTTTTCATATATATTTTTTTTTAATAAAATATCTATATTAATAACAACATTGAATATCGAAACGAATATGAATTTATCAAAATAGAATATCGAAATACTATTTCTATATTTTTCATAAATTTTTTTTAGTGCGAATTACTAATATTTCTATAAAAAAATCTCTTACTGTCGTTAATAAATTTTCATAAGGATATTATTAACAGCGTCACATATCGAAATAATTTATTAGCCTTTTTAAACAAAATAGCCATATTTCGATTAAATGATATCGGGATATTATCAAATATGTTTAATATCGAAATTTATATTAAATTAATGAAACAAAATATCAATATTTCATTTTAAATTTGTCTAGTATTTTTAAACATAATATCGATATTTCAATAAAATAATATTAGAATATTTTTGGTAATTATCGATATCGATAATAACATTATCAAAGATCAAATGGATGTTAAATTATTGAAACAATATATCGATCCTTTGATAATACAATAGCGGAATACTTTTACTAACGTTAGAAATAAATAATTATAAAAATGTCAAATATCGAAATGAATACGATGAATAATCAATATTAAATATCGAAATACTATTATTAAGCTTGAATATTTTCTTTAACAAAATATCGATATTTGGATTAAATAACATCGGAATATCTTTGCCATATTTTATTTTGGTACCAATATTTCCTCCTAAATATATGATTATAGAGATATGACATTGGAGTGTAATATCATAATGTAATATAAGTTTTTTTTTTTTTTTAGAAACTGATATTTCGATATTATCAAAGGAGTATATCGATATTCCGATATTATCGGTTACTCGATATCGATATCAAAATATCGGATATCGGAGACAAAATATCGATATTTCGATAATATCGATATCGATATCCCATCCCTATCTAGCGATAGCCAAATGTTGCCCAGTCAGCAAGTCTATGATAGTCATTTAGCCATGCACGTAGAGAAACATTATAATAATCAATATAAACATTATAATACATAATAGTTGACTCGTGGAAATATTTCGCCCGGCATATTAGACAGTCATTTATGGTAATATAATGTGTCTATAAATAAATCCAAGTATTTAATGATGAAAGGTATTTTAATTAATAACGATTAATTGTAAAATGTTGAAATATTTATCAAGCTGCAAAGTAAAACATTCATAAGCAGATGACAGTAAGAAAAACATTTTTAAAAACTTGATTGCTTTATAAAACAACATTTAAAAAAATGCAAGAAGTAAAAAATGGACTTTCTGACTTTTTATTTATTATTTAATACATCCAAAATTAAATTATATCGTACTAGAGTTGAAAAACGTCAATTTAATTTAATAACAATATGCTGTATTTTTGTATTTGTCTAAGTAATTGTCTAATTTCAATATTCAATATATTTCGTTTTTATTTAATTATTTTTAATAACTTTATTGAAATTTACAACTGTATATTAGATAATACATTTGTTAAATATGATCTTAATTAATTGGAATGTTACAAAGGTGTAGAGCACCTACCCATTGGTAGCACTCTAATGACATTTTACATTAGCTGGTCTCGTGGCCATCTTCTTTTCAGACGCCTTGGAGGATTGTCAGGAATGGAAGAGGATGCAAGGTTAGAAACTAGAGGGTTTGAGTGGTTAGGGAGTTTATAATGGAAAGAATATCTGGTTCGGGCTAGATCGGTTACATAGGAACATCATTATGTATGATTTTTCGGTTTGGTTTGAATACTTTTTAAAGGATTTAAAAACTTACCATCTGTGATGCATATTTTCTCAGTTAAACAAAAACTAATCAAATTTTTATTTTTTTCAGAATTATTTCCCTCCTTTTCTTGGGAATTTTTTCTATATTAGAAAATTTAAAGGACTTAGAGGAGTATCATTTGTTTCCTTTACAGTTTTGATTTGGTAAGAATAGATTGGTATTATGTATCGTGACACACCCATCCTGCCCAATTTGGATTACACGTGAGATCGCAGCTCAATAAACAACAGGTTACAATATTTTAAAAACAATTGAGTACATTCGCCAACACATGAATAGCCACACGGAATCCGGATCAGTGTTTTAATTGTAGTAGAACTATGCTATTACCCCCCTTGACAGACTGTGCGGATATTTTGCTTATACGCTTATAAAAGGTTGGTTATTTATTACGTAGGCAGTTGTTTTTTTGTTCCTACAGGACTCATTGAATGATAAAACATAGCATACATAAAAGACTGTGTAATGGGATGCGGGGGAGATGGGTTTAAAAAGGCAAGGACGGCTTAGCGCTGACAGCGGTGGGAATCTATTAGGGGGTTGTTGGGGGCGTGATCTATCGGCTCCCCTTGGGGGCGGCTAATTGTAGCTGATTCACGCCGCCACCTGTGCCTTCGAACCATAGCCACGGATCTGGTAGTGCATCTCCAATGGCTTGTCTCTTGTCCAAAGATTGTATGATATTAATAATAAACGAAATAATTTTCTTCATACTTCCTTTTATTCAGAGTAGAGCAAAAATTAGCTATAGTTGGCTAAAACTAATCGCTACAATTGTAATGGATAGGATATTTATTTATCAATGGTTTATTCATGAATAAGGATCGTATCCATGGTTGTTTTAGCTATTAGTTTCTACTATAGATAATGTCCATCTCTAATTTTAGTATTTCCAATGCTAAAATTTATAACTATACTTCCTTATATACGTTGAGTGTTCCAGAAGGAAATTCCATTAAGGATGAATCGTAGTTCAGTGACTTCCCACTTCTATCTCAATCAGTCGCGATATGATTTTAAATGAATTTTCCTAAGAAAACACATTTAAAACCTTTTTTTGTTTCTAATAGAACTGAAAATTTTATGATATTTCATAAATTGTTCAAGATCTGTGATGAATTTCCTTTAAGATGGTAACTAATTTATTGAAAAATATAGTTAGCTTGCCGGTAATAGCAGACAAAGCAAAGCAAACCAAGTGCAAATGAAGTATAAGTAATTAATTTTCAAGGTATGATCGAAGGATTTCAAATAAGTCGCCTCATTTCATCAGCTTTCCAACGGTATACCCGCCTAGTTTAATTTAGAAGAGATAATGAGTTTAAGATGTCAAAAGTTATTTGATACTTCAGAATACGCAGTATTTTTTGTTGTTTTTTTTACTCTCGTTTTACTAGTTCTTTTAAAAAATTTTCAAAAGTGGATTAAAACAGCAAACATGGTGTTTTTCAATAAGGTTGTAAAGGTTTTTATTCTTCATCCATAATAAAATTTTAATTTAATTATATTTTTTTTTTCTTTTTTCAAGAAATAAATGTAATAGAAAAATCAAGCGGAATTAGTTAGCGTTGGTAAGAAGTTTAGGTATATTATTTTATCTGGCTCATAAAGTTCTACATTTAACTAGAGTTAGACCGTGACCGTAACTGCATAAGGGTTGAGCGACCGGGCGACGGTGATATAAGTCACTTAGTGACTGTTTTTTCCCGGTAGTTTTATCATAGTTATGGTGGTAGTTTTATCTCATTCGGAAAAGGGCCTGGAGAAGAGCACCAATCATCGAAAAGATTTTGAAGATTGAAATTAGTCCTGACATAATTCCTAATATTAATTAATAATAATAATTTCCTAATAATTATAACAAATATTCCCTCCTGGAATACCTTGTACAAGAATGTTATAACGGAGTAAGCGAATCTGATGGTATTTCACTCACAAAGTCTTCCTTCATGACGGTAGACTTGATTTAATTTTGTCAATAGTGTAGAAGTGGGTTGATCTCCATAGAAATACTAGGAAAAGGAGAAGAAAAGTGATAGAGTGATTGTATTAGAGTAACAAAATTTTATATGAATGATTACTAATTAGCTAGTCTTTATCGACATGTTACAACTTCCAATGGCATTGAGCGGGTTCTAAAGGCAAACAAAACAGGCTAGATCGTGTGTGCAATTGTGTGTCTTTAATATGCAATAATTATCAGATACGATATGTAGTATTTACCAAATTAAAGAAGACAATGAAACAAAATAAGAACCATAAAAATGTCTAGGGGTCTCATTATAATCTTAATCATTATAAAGTAATTTAGACGATTTTTTTTTTCAATACCATAAGGTTTAACCTCATTGTAAAAATAAACACAAATAACAAAATAATATTTTGGACATGAATGTTTCACCATGAAATAGTTAAATAATTTTTATCCAAAAATATTATTCAGTAAATTTATAATTAAAATTAACAATGAACTTGTGCTGAACAAAGCGTTTTGTCGTGTGTTAAAGCAGTTAATCGTTTGCCTAAATGGTTTCATAGTATGGCGTGCTCGTCTTTAAGTGCTTCATTGAATGTTAGCAGGAATCATTAAGGAGAGTGGTAGAGTCTTCGAGATTAGAAACATTTGGACAGATCTTACCTGGAATTGTGTTTAACCTTCCTCTTTCGCGTTCAATCCACAGAAGGATGAATTCCAGTTTTATTTATAATATTTAACCATAGGCGCACTCGTCTGTAACATGCAAAAATGCAAATATTGTGATTTAGGAACAATGAACTGAACGTTCACAACGTGGGAGTAAATAATCAAAAATATTTCAATACAACGTAGACCTCTGAATTTTCCGAATGTTGGCAGCAGTTTCAGATTTTTATTTATTATTTTTATTTTTTTTTGCTTCATATTTTAAACCTTCATAACTTTTATTAGAGTGCACACACACAAATATATATTTTTTCTCAATTCATTTTTAAAAATTTAATAAAAAAAAATGCAATAATAATTTCGAAAACAGTAAAATCCTCCACTTTAATTTATTTATTTAATCCACTGAAGGATCAAGTTTCAGTTACCGTCGAAGAATTCAATTTTCTACTCTTAATTTATATACAATCATCGCGAAACCAAAGGTACGAACCAAGCCGAACATAAGCCAAGTGAAGATTATTTTTTATTTAAAAACAAATTTGATCCTTTTTTTCTCAACTTTATTCTTTAGAAACCCTCCAACGTTTCGACCCTCAGGTCATTCTCAAGGATACCTTCATTTTGAAAACAGGCTGTTTTAAGGTTGCAAATGTAAATGAAAGAAAGAAGAGAAGTGGATTGTAAAAGTTTTAAATTTAAGAAGGAATTATATAGAAAAAATAATATGGGACAAAGGCAATTAGCCTGCATTTTTAAGATTTTAAAAAAGAAAATGACATCAAAATGAAGGTATCCTTGAGAATGACCTGAGGGTCGAAACGTTGGAGGGTTGGTAAAGAATAAAGTTGAGAAAAAAAAGATCAAATATGTTTTTAAATAAACTAAACCACTCTCAAACAAGAATATATTAATAAAAATTAATCTGATTTTTTTTTTTAGTTTTTCTAATACTCATGCATTAGTTGGGCATTAGGTATTAGTTGAACACATTATGCTATCAGTCATGAAGTACATAATTGACTATTCTAAAATCAATTAAATTTAAAAGGAGCACTATTATAGGGAATTTGCCTACGGTTGGAGGATACGTTACCTCATGTTCTTCATTTAATTATAAAATAAAAATATTATCAATAGATCTCGAGATTGTAATTAATAATTTAGGATTGGCCCTTCTCAATATAAAAATCCATGAATAGCTCTACTATGTTTTCTGTATGTGGAGTTAGGAGATACAAAGTACAGGCCTTTGGTGGTTCCAAATTCATAGTTTTCAATATGGTATTAATTGTACACATAGTGTTTTCAATCATGAAGTACATTTGTGAATATTTTGAAATCAACTCAATTTAAAAAAATATTCCACAAAGTTCTACCACAGTCTGAGGGTACATAGCCTTGTATACTTTTCATTTAATTATAAAATAAAAATATTATCAGTAGATCTCGATATTTTAATTATAAACAATAAACCAAAAACTGATTTAAATTACCCAAACTGTACATTAATCGATTTATGGAATGTTATATGTTTATGTAAATCATCTGTTAAAATTAAAATCATGATGGTTAATCCGCGGAAAATTTTTTTTTATTGTAAATTATTTATTAATAGGTATTTCTTAAATATGTATAAATCATTTGTGATTTATGACAAATTATTTCTTTATATTTGTTTTACTCAGCTTTTAGCTGCAGCTCTCCTTAGTTCATTTTATGTAAATGATTATTTTATTTTTAAAATATTTACTTATAAAACTGCTTATTGTGTTAATACTACAGTATGATAACTAACAACAATAGATAAAAATTTTATATAATATATATAATTTATGAAAAACCATATAACAAAAACCTAAATTAAACATTCAACAAATAATTAAATAACAATTTATCTTAAACACTCATTGACACTTTTTGCTGAAGGACAAACTATCTCCTAACTCCACATACAGAAAACAAAATAGAGCTATTGATGGATGTTCCTAAAGAAGTTTCTATGGATTATCCAAAGATATTTCTAGGATAGTGTCATTATCCTAAATTATGAATTAAAACATCGAGATCTATTGATAATAGTTTTATTATATAATTAAATTGAAAAGGTCATGTATCCCCAAACTGTAGTCAGATTCGTCAGAAAATTGCTAATTTTAAATTGAGTTGATTTCAGAATATTTTTCTTCAGAATAGTATTGGAGATACTAAAAAAATAAATTTCACTTGGCTTATGTTCGGCTTGGTTTGTTCCTTTGGTTTAGCGATAATTGGATATAAATTAAGAGTAGAAAATTTGATAATTTTTAATTCATTTTCATTTAATCCTTATTCTTCGACTGTGGACAATGAAACTCGATCCTTCAGCTAAAAGAGGAGGATTATAGTTATCGAAATTATTATTGCATTTTTTTTTTATTAAATTTTTAAAAAGGAATTTTAATACCACAGAAACTTTATTAATTCACTTGACCAAATAAAGTTATGTTGTTCTTTTCGTTCCCTTCTCTGAAATAAAATATTGATTACCGTGTACAAATATAAATACGAAAATGAATACACAATGAGTGGTCAACCCTTCTTTTACCCTAAGATATTCTAAGGTAAAACAAAGTTATGACAACCATGCTGTAAATTACTTATGATCTAGATACTTATAATTTACCATAGTATGCTTGATGTGAATTTTACTAATGAATATTAGTGCCAAGTCTTTTTATGTACATATCATAAAAGTTTTTAGTATTTTTGTGAATAGGTGATGATAAACTCGGCGGAGAGAATTGTATCGATCGTAGAAATTGGCTTAGCTAGTTCAACTACTACGGCTTTTCCGTTTTGTGGAAATACAGATGATGTAAAATGTCCGAATTTCCATATACTAGTAAGACTACCGACAGTATTACCTACCTGAGCTAAACAAAAAGAATTTACAATTACTGTAATTAGTAATTGTAAAAATGCAATTTCATTTACTGATAATTGTAGTTATAAATTTAAATTACTTGACGAACTACTGTCATTGTAATTCTAGTCCCCCAATCACAATTACATGCTTAGCCAAACTGTAATTGTAATTCCGAATTACATTCTAATGTAATTGCTTTTTTTTCCCATAAAATTACATTTTATTGTAATTATAAATACTCATCAACAAAACGATCAAAATCTATTCTACAATGCCTCCAAAATATGAAAATAATATCCAGTTTAAGAGTTAAATTACTTGTAGTTGTAATTGTAATTGCAATTAATTAGCATCAAGAAGAAATAGTAACTAAGAATGTCAATTACAATTACAGTAACATTTATGTGTTTAAAAACATTATATTTTTGTTTTTTATTATTCTATTGAAGCAGATCTCCATTTTTTATATCAATTAAATTGTTTATAACTTAAGATTACATATTTTCTATGAAAATTTCACATTTTTATTTCTATGACATTTTGTAAATAATTTACTATTTTGGGTTGTCAACTCTCTTTATATGGGTGCATCATGAGACACAATTATATAAATAAATATAGGTATTATTTATATCACACGAACAGTTAAGATCGTTCTTTATAATCATTATGAAGTATTAACATTTATTAGCATTGTATAAAATTACTCATTGTCGAATATTTAACTTATCCATCTAATCCATCAACAACGGAGACAGCGAAATAGTGAAGACATCATAAACGAACGAACATAATTAATCTCTCGCCTTTAGAAGGCTAGATATCGACTGGAACAGTGCTAAAAGCCTACTCTAGGTTTATTGCCAATTAAGCTTTTATTCAGAGAGCAATTACCTTACCACACACCAATATTGACAGAATTTTTTTTTCAAGATATAGTGATAAAAATTTAATACCTCAACAACTTTTCATATTGTCAGTAATATGACATATGACCATAATCAAATTCATAATACGCGGAGATCGATAATCAGTATTACCTTTGTCGGAATTTATTTGACAGAATGTTATACTGCACAATGATAATTTTTAAAAAAATCTCAAATATATAATAATGGTAAACAAGATGCAAGTATAAGTTGACAATATCTTTTAATTTGATACAAGTCATACGTTGAATATTCAGTCACCTTTCAACGATGTTTCACGGACCAGTGTAACAGAAAGCTGGTAGTATACACGTCATATAAGAAACAAACCCGGACAAAATGTCGGATACAGTTCGCGTGGTAGATAAGATTATATTCAATAGGTAGTGAACAGGGCCTTGCATGCCTACTTGTTCCATTTCCAATCGCTTTGATGGAATGGATTCTTCTATAATTCAGTCAGCGCTGTCTATTTTTGTCTGCAGTACTAACCTTTGTTAATAAGCTAGTAAATTCCTTGAAAAGGCTGATTGCATCATTCTCACTTAATTTAAGTTGTTGTGGATACTTTATCTCAGTGGTGTAGCATGGACGTCAGCCACTCTATTATTTAGGTATTTGACTAAAATATACAGTAATTCTAAAAAACATTTTAGGTTACAAATAAAAAATCCATGAAATGGTTCAAATTTTTACAAGACATTGTTATTACTTATTATGGAAATTTGCCACCCACCCCAAAGTAACTTTCGGGACGGGCCGCTCCCTCCTCTCCTTCCTCAAGAGGAGTGTTCTTTCTTGGCTTATGTTCATTACATTTAAAGTTACCTTAGGGTAGTATCCTTGGTGCTATCCTTTATACAGTTTTCACAGCTGACATCCCAACCCATCCTAACACTATCCTCACCACGTTTGCTGATGACACATATCTATTGTCAGTGAACAATGATCCTTACATTGTATCCCAAACCCTCCAATCCCACATCATCACCCTTGAAGAATGATGCCAAAACTGGAGGATAAAATTAATTCCAATAAATCCCACCAAATCACATTTACCCTTCGACGTAAATCCATGACCTCTTGCCCTACAGTATCCTTTAATAATACCCCACTTATTCCTGTCGAACAGATCCGTTACTTAGGACTACATCTCGACAAACGACTGACATGGAATCCTCATTCAAGACTAAAAAGACAAGAAACTGCTCGTCGATTCCGACTATTGCAACATTTACTAGACAAACGGTCTAAATTGCCAATCCATTACAAAAGACTGATTTACACGACTAAGTTGAGCTTTGGGGCTCCACTAAACCATCAAATTCCTCCAGAATCCAATCCTTACAGTCCAAAATCCTTCGTAAAATCCTTAATCCTCCTTACTTTGTCACAAATCATGTCATCCATCAGGACCTCAATGTTCCATATGTTGCCAATTTGGTCAGAACCAGATACCGTTCCTTCCATAATAAACTTCTCAACCACCCAAATCCACTTGTTTCTAACATGGCTTCTTCTTCATTACCTAATAATCTTCCTAGGCGTCTGAAAAGAAGATGGCCTCGAGATCTTCTCCTATAGAAATGTTATTGGAGTTCTATCGTTGGGTAGATTCTTCACATGTTTTTATCATGTCCCTATATCACCTACAGTAAATTTACTTGTTGTATATATGTGTATACAGTTGTAAATAACAATAAATAAATTATTTTAAAAAAACGTTTAAAGTGGTCCTACAATAGCTTTCATTTTTTTATATCCTGCTTCTTAATGGCCGACATTTTTTTTTTTTATACATATAAGGCAATCCACAGTGAAGGTGATGTTTGCCAAGTTATCTGCAGGTGACTAACCTATTCGAACCATGGTGGGGCATCAAGTTGTTCATTTTGTGGGACCACCACTTAGTGAAAAAAGTCAACGCCCAGACCGAATTCTATCCAACGCCGCCCGCAGATCTCAGATTGCTAGACCTGTGCTTAATCAGCTAAGCTACGGTCTAGCTAAGCTAAGCTACGCCGACATTTTTTAAAATCTGGATTTGGTCTAAGCCTTTCAAATAGACTGACTTACTGACCTACAAAGCATACTATTTTTCTTTTTGCATACCCAATATATTTCTATAAATGGAATTTGGTCCAGGTGCGGTCAAATTAAACTCAAATAGTACTAAATATTACTATTTGCGTTTAATTTGACCGCACCCGGACCAAATTCCATTTATTGATACATACGGTCAATCAGCAATCTTCCACTAATACATTTCTGTTTGCATTGCTGAGGTTATGGAATAAAAATGACTAGTTTCATGTTGTTTTTAGTTTTATTTGTATTTGAAGGTCAATTTAATCTGACACTGATAATCTATGACTAAGCTCAACACTTTTTTTTTTTAGCATTCGGCATTTAGAGTTTAATTTTATTCAGTAGAAAACGTGGCAGGACGGTTGCGGTTGTTTGAGAATTATATTCGCCCGCGCTAAGTTATCAACTGGTGTATACGATTCGGATCGATAAAGAGTTATTTTATTATGAAGGTTGGAGTGGTCACGGCAGGCCAGACACTTAACTCGCGTATATATTGATTTAATATTCTTAACAGCTATTTTAAAATTTCATAAATATCTCCGACTATATTCCGTTTCTACTGAAATATGAAACTTGTACACTCTTTTATTAGAACATTTCTCAATCCATTAAAAACCAATATTGACTCCCCGAGGTATAAACTTTGGCTAATTACCCCTAAATAAAATGTGTACCTGTATGTGATACAAAAACCAATGTAAAAATCGTAAACTTTAACCTGGGAAGTACTACTTAAAATCATCCCAGAAATAAAAATTTTGTGTAAGAAGTAAGAACGAATGTAATCATTTTTATTCATTCTATGCTCACGCTTAGACCTTGTAATCTTTTTATAATAGTTTTTATAATATCAGGGTAACTGTTCTGGTGGATATTATTCATCTAAATTGCACAGCCAGAGAAAAATATAATAAAATAAATTAATATCTTCTACAGGAAGAGTTTATTATAAACTAATATGAAAATAGTGAATGGATAATATTCTCTTTGTTTAAATTATAATTGTTTTTACAAAGACAACAACGTTTTGGGGCTATCCCCCATCTTCAGGCTGCTAGAAACAAATTATCAAAATTAACACATGCTTACATTAACACTATATCACATTATTTATTGATTTATTTATTAAAAACACATTTACAAACTATTTACCTAATTAATATTTCTATATAATGTATAAATTACTCCTTATTAGTCTCATCAAGCTAATATTAACATATTATTGTCAATAAATGAAACTTACTACAATACTCAACTATTACATTTTATAAAACAAGGAGAATAATTACCTTCCTGAAGGTTATCTTTAACTTTGATAACAACTAGGTAGAGGTATAACAATAATCTCCTAGCTCTATTATTACAAAGAATAACAATCTAACTACATATAAAATCATAATATATTGAAAAAAAAATTTTATAAAATAAAAATTCAGCAAAATATTAAATAATTCTAAATTCTATGACTATTGTATAACCCTTGTTTATTGTTAATTCATTTAGAATATCTATATAATGTGTGCATAAATTATTGACAATAATATGTTAATATTAGCTTGATGAGACTAATATGGAGTGATTTATATATTACATAGAAATGTTAATCAGGTAAATAGTTTAATAAATAATGTGATATAAGGTTAATGTTTTTAGCATGTGTTAATTTTGAGAATTTGTTTCTAGCAGCCTGACGATCGGGGATAACTCCGAAACGTTGTTGTCCTTGTAAAAACTAATATAATTTAAACAAAGAAAGATTATTATTCATTCACCATTTTCATATTAGTTTGTAATAAAATAGCATTGAACACAACAATTTGTTAGATGTAAGCCACACAAATAATTGCCCATTATAGATCCATTATATTGTTAATACTTTATTTTGTTATTTTGTTTCACGCCACATCTCTGTAAATCATTGTTATATAGGAGTTTTGAGAGTTAATTGAGTCAATAATAATTGAGAATATTATCTCGAGAGTCAAAATAATCTCATAAAACACCTATTTGACGGAAGATCTAAATTATGAAATTAAGGAGGGTTCATTCGCGCGTAAACATCAATGGAAACGAACGGGTCAAAATAAGATACTGGATATCAATGCCTAAGAAGCCGACTAATTTTACTATGGCTAAATATTTTATTAATACATCATTGAGAGATAATCTGCAGAAACTTCACCAAGAGTATGCAGAAGGGAAGCTGTGAGCTGATAAACTCATTCATTCCAAGGGATCGTAGACCACATAATCTTCCCTACCACGAGTTGGTCGCCCTTTTTAGAACATTTGCTGGCACTAACTATGATTACTTGAGTGATCATCTCCATAGGATCAGAGTAAGAGATGACGTTCGCATCGGACGTCCAGTCATTTTGCTGACTGCTCTCGCATTCCTCAAGGATACTATTTTAACAATTTAGTATATTATAATATATATCTTTTTTGTGGCATTTTTCTGTAAGATTAAAGTAATATTGTATATGAATTGTTTTTTGATATGAGAAAATAATATTGTTTATTGTATTGAATGATTTTAGATGAATTAGACTATACAAAAATCTAAAGATCCAGTAAATTTGATCAAAATAACTTTGTTCTGGTAAGTAAGCAAAATTCGTATTAAACGTACTTTAAACCCTTATATGTTCATAGAGATAAAAAAATTAAGAATTTTTGGGAAATAAATTTTCCTTTTTTTTTTCTTAGGATTTTATCCAAATCGTTACTATGAATGTTGGAAAGCTGGATTTTTGCTCTTCTAATCCACATCACATCTTATCTTCTTTTAAAAGGTAGAAAAAGTGATTTCTGAAATGTTTTATCTTATATCTCCGGTTCAGATCTGTTTATGTGTTCTGCTATGTGCCAATTCGCATTTGAAATATTTTGGAATCGGCCCCATATCAATTTTGTCAGCTGTCCAGTACTTTCGTTTACGCATACGTAAAAGTATTTTCGGCACACCTATATCTAAAATGTTCGATTTGATAAATATTTGGAGAAAAATTAAAGATTAGTATAAAATAGTTTTAGTATTAATTTCATTTGATTTTAAGCTATTGTAACTACTATAGCAATGTACATTACATTAAGAAGAATACCTTTTTGAACGTTCTTCAAGACGATTCTAAACGTTTTTATTGGTTGAAAAAGGGGGTAGGGAGAATATTTTTAGTAATCTCGTGTAGTAAATTACCGTTCTCATCATTTCAAGGCCAAGTTTACAAAATGAGATTAAAACTGTAATAAAATTTTGTTTATGACTCTAACATACTCAAAATTGAATGACACATAAAGATGAGTAATATTGAATATGTCGAAATAAAAACAAAACTGTTGCAAAACCATAGCCAGTTCGAGAAGTAGGTTAAACAGAAGCAAACATTGGAAATGGTATTCCATCTTGCCCAGACATGATATTCTTGTTGGTCCTATTTCTTCGAGGACAGCGAATCTGCGTGTCTCATGTCAGAAGGCCCACCAGGCACCGTCAACTTGGAGTTAGTTTCACCATAAACCTCTCATCTTAAATATCAACATTTAGGTAAATCTACGTTTTTCTCCTTACATTTCAATTGTTTCGTTACAAACCAAGGAGCATCCACTGCATGGAGCTAAGATTTAAACAGCATAATAAACTTAAGAATTTTTAGTCTTCATTTCATTTTTTACTTTCATGCACCTACATGTAGAATAGATTGAGAGACTAACATAATCGTAAAAAAAAAATTAATTCCAGTTTTCGATGAAATTAAAAATTTTGAAGTCCCTGAGTCCAAATATACAAGTATCACAAAACGGCCTGTGCAGAGGCAGACTAGCTCAAAAACGAAATATAGTAAGAACTAAAATTACATATTTAAGTATATACCTGGGATGTGACAGCCTCTTTCGAAGTCTTGGAATCGTATGGATGTCTTGTGTCACATAGGATTAGACATGAACGGGATTGAAAATTTCCGCTGATAATGTTAATATTCTCGGAGTATATATTTATTTATTTAATACCAGATTGACTTGGAGGGCCTTACATACCGGACTCTACGCACTCACAGAGAACGACTTCCCTCAGCTAGTAAGCGAAGAAAACTACCCGTATTACAAAGAATTCGTATAACGGTGGAAAACAATTATTAGACCAAGCCACGTCAAAGAAGACCAGCCCCTGGAATGCCTGCGGACGGAAGACGCGCAAAAGACTGAACCTTAAGACTGAAAACTAATGAAACCTGTAAGAAAACTGTACATGAATAATTAAAATTGTAAATTGATTTATTAGCTGTAATTTGTTGATGGAAATGTAACATCGACTGCTGGACACCTGTATTGCTTATAAGACGGGGAAAGGTGGAAATAAATAAATAAATAATGGTGGGTCTTACATGGTTAATGTAAGAGGTACATTTTTTTTTTAACAATTGATTTTGGGGTATAGTTTCATACATAAAGACACACCCAACTATATACAATGTTATAAATTAAAAAAAAAATAAGTAGATTAAAATAATAATTCTTCAGTCTGATTCTAGAATCTCTTTTATTTGCTTGTGGCCAATTGCCTGTAAGCTCCCTTTTTTTTATTTAAGAATAATAACAAAAATAATTTAAATGCCAAAATAATTACGAAAAAAATTAATGAACTAATTTCAGTAACTTCTATCTTCTGGATGGTAAATCCGTTTATAGATGGGAAATTTATTTTTCCGTATTTAAATGAGAAGGAATGTAATTTTGACCTGAAAGTGATGCCTTCTCTTGAAAACAAAACTTACTAAAATTCGGTATATTTATCCTTAAATAATTGGATCTTTTTGTTGATATTGCCGAATAGAATAATCTTAGACCGAAGCTTATTTTGGTTTATCGTATGGAACGAATAATTGTGTTCATATTAAAAATCTTGTGAATAAACAAGTTCGATGTTTTCGAAATCTTGATTGTATTTCTGGTACACTATTGGCATAGTAGTCCTATATGATTTTAGCTATACACAATGAACTTATAATAATACATTTTTAATTTTTAAAAAACTTATAAAACCACAGTTTTTTTTTCATTATTACAATTATTATTATTTTTTCCTCACCATAGCATATCTATAACCTACGTTCGTAAAAATAGTAATCACAAAAAAAAAAATAGAATATAAAAATGAAATAAATAGATTTCTAAGTAATTTTGGGAGAACATTTTTATAATACAGTAACAGATAAGTATTTTTTCAAATATTTTGGAAATTATATTGCCTTGATCGTATATTGCCTACTTATTTTTTTTTGGGGGGGGGGGGGAATTGTAGTAATTTCTTGTATTTTTTTTATAGACTAAATATGGTTAATATTTGAGGAATATCAGCGCTCTCTCTTGAAGCAATTTGAAATATATTGTATCTATCGAATTAGACATAACCACATTAACCCACTAGTTTGTAACCAGTTATCCCAATCTACTCCTGATTACTCTCTGAGACTTCTCGATACATAACATTATATTACAGTAGAACTCCCAATGGGTTGTTTCCTCACCAGTTATTGTCTTGAAATTACAGTCTATTTAGAACATTTACTTAATACATATTGGTTATATTTGCGTGTCAATAAATACATTAAACAAAATAAATAAGGAATTTGGAAATATATCTCAGTCCATCATTTTAGTATTAAAGATTCCTTTATTTATTTTTCTTAAATTAAATAATTCATTTAATATCAATGATGTCACAGACTATTTCTGGTGTCATTCCAATATAATCCTACGTAATACATGATAAATTATCTCAACAAACCAAATTCAGTAGAAATTAGAAAGCAACTTCAGAAGACAGGTCTCAGAATGGATTTGTTAAATCGAAAAAGAAATGCTGAGCTACCACTTGTGTGCAGACACAAATGCTTAACAAAAGTGAATTGATGTACTCAATATGTCTGACTTATTATTATTATTATTATTCATATTATTTTGTAATAGTTAATATTAACTAAAAAAATCTTATATTGTGCAGTACGAGCAGAGCTTCCGCGCACCCAGGCTCGGCAACTGGGAAGTTGACAAGTGGTACCCGTTTGTGAAACCAAAGGCGAGAAGAGGACACACCAAGGTTATAGCGGACAACAGAGGACACCTCCTTCCAGGTGTACCCAGGAAGCCACCCTGGGGCCACTTCAAGTCCACCTGGCAGCTGCCCAGGAAGATTACCCGGAGTCTAGGTAAGTGATCCAAGAATTGTGAGGTTACTACTAATAATAACATTCTTTATTTATTGTGGGACATAGCCTTTACAATATTCCAATTAGTAAAATGTAAACTTTTTTTTGTTTTTTTCCATAAATTGTGAATGTTTGAGAACGCACGACAGAGCTTAAAGGTTAATATTCAAAGAGGCTGACATGTTCCATTGTCATATTTTGATGCACTATTGTCGATTGTCGTTGCAACTTTATCCTCATTTTATGCAACATTGTCCTCATTTTTGAACTTTATCACAAAAGTCCTTCAGAGCCAATTTTTCCAGGATAAATGCATAGGGGCCTCATTGAGAAGTCCCATGGTGTGCACCGTCGCATACTCTGTTAATGCAGATCGACTCTTTAACCAATCTACGCACATTATGTTGCCCAATAAAATCATACAGCATAGGAACCCTAATACTGTCATAGTCAAAATGGAAGTATCATATTCTAGCTAAAGCATCATATCTCCATATTATGTGATATGATTACCCTTCCATACTGTAGAACTTGCAGGTTTGTGAGTCAATGGACCCCAAATTAAACCGGTATTTGTTCAGTGACCTGTTTAAAGTCCTATCACGTTCATTTCGTCTATTAGTAGAAGTGTTGCACATTTTGTACACTTTTTATCTATAAAGCAACATAAATTAATCTTTTCCTTGTTGCATACAGCAGTTTTAATTCGACTTTTTGCATAGACATTGTCCTGTTGCAAAAGGTACATGTTCTGAGCCTTCCTAGCAGGGCTGTTCTCTTTCTTACTTCCAATAATATCATAGTACCATAGTCTCCCATTCAATCCACAACTTACTGGTAAAGTAGAGAATGCTTAAATTAATTCTTCCACCGATTTTGGAATATTAGATATTGGGAAATAGTTTAGGGGCAACCCGAGACATCGATTTTGAAAGATTGAGTTGGCTGCCTAAAGATATGGTTATCTCCTCTCTAGATCTGTCCATTCTCCTTATACTAGCCCCGGAACTTTTTCTTGTCACGGAACCGTTAGTATAACAATTAAATCTAATGCTCCTTAACCATCCTAACCCATTAATTCTTAATCTTTCATCCTTAACAATCCCTGATTATCCTCCGAGGCGACTGAAAAGAAGATGGCCACGGGACCTTCTAATTTAAATTAATGTTTGAAGTACCACCAATGGGTGGTTCCTTCCCAAGATTTTCAAGTGTATATGAAACATACAAAATATTTACCTATTGTATTATTTTGTACAGTTGTAAATTGCATTAAATAAATAATTTAAAAAAAAAATCTAATGCATGGCCTGTGTCAGCCAATCTCGTTGATCCTCACGCAATAATGTGTGTTCCAGTGTTTCTTGAACTGAATAACTGACTGCATTGCCATCACCCCATCCTTATCAATCTTTCCAAACAAGTTTCCATGTTTTTGATAGGTCAGGTATTCAGGAACTTGATCCATACTTTATAAGACCGTATACCTCAAGAAGAGCTAGTCCTTTCACCTCTATAAGAAATAATATTAAGACCAAAAACCTTCCATCACAGAAGTGAGAGTTATCCTCACGGAACCATTTGCCATAAGACACAACAACCTTTGTAGCTTTCGAGCTAGGTCTAGGTTATCTTACAGTGGTGTTTTGCCACCATACGAAAGAAGAATATAGAACTATTTGTTCAATCAAAAGCGTTTATTGTAATAGATCCATTAAATCTCAGGATTTAACCATGGCCTTTTGCATGCGCCAAAGGCATCATTTGTAAACATTTTTCTTTACCAATATACTGGATTTGGTTTTTCATCTAATGATTATTATCTTCAGATACATTTAAAAAGGTTTAGCAATTAATGAAACATATGTTACAACTGGAAAATGCCTTTTCATGTCACTTTTTCTATACCACTCAGTAAGTATTATTCTTTTCTTCGAGTACATACTACAAACGATACTAAACAAGTGACTAATACTCAGACTCGTGTATGATTAATGCAAGTAATATTTCTTTTTTCTTCCGGACAGATGCATATCGTAAAAGCATACTTTTATGCTATAGCTCACTTGAATGTTAATGTAACTGATGTTAAGGTCGATATTTAAATTGAATGAAAGTGCACTAAATATAAACATAGAAAAGAGTATTCAAAAGCAACGGCTCATTAAACTATCAATTGCTAAAGGAACCAAAAACCTTCAATGCCTCTTCATAATTCAAGGGCAAGGGGTCTCTTACATTTGTTTCGTTATCTTTACATCAGTAGTTTCAAGCATGTGATCGGCGGAACATAGGTGCCCCAAAGTGCCTCCAACACACATTTTTGTGACATTGTTATAACTATTTTATGGTCAGCTGTAAAGTTTTTCAAGTGTTATAAAAACAGACAAAGACATAGGCGTATACCTAGATGTAGGTTTTATTTAATTGAGAAAACACAAGACATAAAAAATTACTACACTACATTCAAAATCTAACATATGACTGACTACAATAATAATGAAATTATCTATTTACAAAGAGTTTCGTAAAGAACATCAAACATTGTACTACACGATATAGAATATCACGAAAATACGCAAATGCCCAATAAAAATGACTCGAAACGCATTTTAAAGCAGCCTATTTTTCAAATATTTTCCGAGGAGAATATATTTTTTTTTGGCTACGTTAGGAGTGTGGGTTAGCCACATATGGTTTAATTTCCGCCTTATTTGTCCATCGACTTCTCTGTATTGAAAACCAATGCTCTACATGGACACAACATAATAACTATACGTAAACTTATTTAAGCTTTACAGCATTTCCGCTCTCAAAAATAATCTTTAAGAACAGTTAACGATTTAGTTCTTAATGCATATCTATTAGTATAACAAACTTTTTTTTCTAAAGTACGATTTTTCTAGATTGTGCATGATTAATCGTCGTCATAACCTTCAGAATCCAACATCATCTGTAAAAATACTTTTAATTGTAATTAATGATAAAAAAATAAATCCTGTATTATCAAAAACTCTAAAGTAGTTGTATTTTTTAATTGATAAATTATTTTTTTATATACAATTAACCGTCTCGAATTGTTAACAATAAGAATGAACATGACAGAATTTGATAGTTAAAAAAAAAAAAAAACTTTTTGGGTTTCTATTGCTGTTATGATAATAGTCAGATTTTACTTTCAATTGTATACCCGCATATCAAGTAATAGGTTGTATTGCTGTCGCGAGTATTACATCCCCAAGTAAGTGAAGGGGGCAAGTGAAATCTGTGTAACGTGCGCACCACCTGCTTAGTTTTTTTTTATTTATCAAAAAATATTTACCAAGTAATCCGTTGCGTCTCTGACTATTGCACCCTCACTTTTCTCTAGATCAGTTGGGTCATTTATAGATTTGTATAAATTTGTATAAATATTAAGTCATATTTAATATTTAAATGTAGTCTTAATTATCTTAATATACACAGCATTGTCATCAAGTCTACAAATTTGTACCGAATATCTGATATCTGAGCTAAAATAAAATTGACAGCAGGGAAACTAAATAAGAAAAGTTTAAAAATCAAGTATAGCCGTTATATTAGGTCATGAAATTTTTTTAGAAGTGAAACATATATTTTAGGAAAGTTCAACTGATCCAACCAAACCGAATTGTTTTTTACCAATTTTTAACTCTTAACAAATTTATTTCTATAGTATTTTATAAGATAATAGATGTCTATGAAAAAACAAATTGTAAAGTATGATAATCAACTTATCTTATCATAAGCAATCCTTTCCGGAAAAACCTTCCCCACTAAAACCACTTTTTTTTCGTATCCTTCATTGAGAATAATAACTTAAGTAGTTCATACAAATAAAATACATGAAATGTATTTTATATACTTTAGTGTGTTTTCTTCATTTGATTTTCTTATGGAATTTTAGTTTCCCTTTCGTCGGCTCATGACTCCCATTGAAGTCCTATACAGCCTTTTGACTTACGGGGGGTTATTTACAGATGACCAACCTTTTCTAACTATGGTGGGAAGTCAAGTTTTTAATTTTGTTGGACCGCCACTCAATGAAAGAAGTCAACGTCCCAGGCCGGATTCGAACCTCTCAGAGATCTAGGCATATCTCAGAGATGTAGACCTGCGCCTAACCACTTGAGCTACGGACGGCCCGTATAATGCCTTATGGCATTATAAGGTTTTGATATGAGTCCAGTTAAGGTGGTGTAGTCTAGCTATAGTCTATGGCTACACTATGGAATTGATGGAACGTGATGGGGTGGTTCCGCTGCCCACAAAAACCCTTTTTTAGTTGCGGTCCTATAATGATTCACTTAAGATGAGAGGAGAAGACTTAGGATAGTTAAATATAGAAATATTTAAAAAGCAACTAAAATTGAATAAAGGATGAACGGGGAGTTTTTTCATAAGGGCTCTTTCGAAAAAAAAAAATTGCTGGGCCATTTTAAAGCACTGATAGTATTTTCGCATGTCGTGAAAAATTGAAGAAGCAGCCTAAACTTAAAAAAAAATAAAAAAAAAAAAGTTTGAAATTTTACTCATTACTTTCATGGCTTCTATTACTAGCATGTACTTTAATATCATATAAATCAATCAATCAATTGAATATTTATTTTACACCTCAGTGATTTTTAAAATGTTTGGGATAAAAACCATGATATATAAATATTTTCCATGAGGATAATAAATATAATAAATAAAGCAATAAATCCATTTATTAACTTATCAACTTTTAATATATTTAGAAATGCTCCCACTTCTATCATATAAGTAAAAAGATATCATTAAACAAAATCAATTTCAAAATAAACAATGCTCAGCCAACTGACTAGTACTACATAAATATAAAATAAATTATCTTTATTTATCGTTAGTTATGCAGTGACACCTTGTAAGTCCAATATCGACTCCTAAAAATCAACAATAAGATTTTAATAATCTACAAAAATTTAAAAATCAACGCATCATTCTAGAGACATCTCTTTTCATCTATAGTTGTGTAGAATATTTCGAGGATTTTTCGGAGTCTCTGGAACTACGGTTCCAAACCCCAACTTGTAGTAAAGAGGCGCCCCTCTTAGAATATATCTGACAACTGGGTAGCTTAAAAGAGCATTTTCTGAATTGGGCACTTTTATTGTTTACCTAGGATAGACAAATAATAAAAGAGTTTTAACAATAAATCTTCACAAAAATATGTGTTGGCGACACTTCCGCGGTTCAATCCAAGGCTCTCGTGTACAATTATGAAGACTAGAATTAATGTCCATTGTTATTTTTTGAAAAAGTATTTAGTTTTTGTTTTTTCGGACTTAGGAGATGTCTCAGCTCAAGTGACGTAATAATATTATTTAAGATGATTTCATAAAAATCAAGTTAATTTTAAACAATTGTTTTGTCGTAAATCACAATATGAATTATCATCCTACACAGAAAATATTTATCAATACAAACTATGATTATGATATTGTAATTTATATGTTTTTTTATAAGTTAATTTACTGTTTATGTATCTTTGTAGCCAAAGAAATCAGTGGTGAAAGAACACCAAGAACAGAGAAATCCTCCTGGGAAAAACGATCTTTTCACCACCCTCTAACTGAACAGGAATCACTGACGCCTCCCCTTCCACCCCCGACGGTATTATTTATTTTTTTTTAATAATTTAATCATTGTAAATGGGTCATTTAAAAATTATGGCTTATTTTCAGCGTATATTATATTTATAGCAAAATTGTACATACTGCACTTATGCTTTTGGTAAGTAATTTATATGAGCAGATCCTTTTTTGTTTTTTATAAAAATACATTAACATTATTAATTTCGTTCAAAATTATATAGAAATTACATTTTCAATTAAAATTAAATTTCTATATTTTATTCTGTTTACTTATTTTTATTGATAGACAATATTTTGTTTAGGCACAAATATTTTATTTGTAATTCAAGAACCTCGGTCAGGCTTCTAAACAGGTAGTCCATTGCGGTGGATAAATTATCAATTTTTAAA
Source organism: Halyomorpha halys (assembly GCF_000696795.3). Classification (NCBI taxonomy): domain Eukaryota; kingdom Metazoa; phylum Arthropoda; class Insecta; order Hemiptera; family Pentatomidae; genus Halyomorpha; species Halyomorpha halys. The sequence continues at coordinate 660,972 of NW_027112099.1, read as the reverse complement.
AATTTTATTATGAAAAATTGTTTAGATAATTGTTTCATACATTTTCCTAAACAAGAAAACATTTTGAGAAATTTGAATTTTCACCTTCACATAGAACGATATTAAACGAACATTCAATTATTTTGATGAAGTTTAAAGAGAGTAGGTGGCTCTAGAGAGAGAAGTTTTTAACCTTTTAGTCTATTTAAGCGATATTGTTTCAGAAAACAGAAAGTGTAATGGTAATGGAGGTATTATCTTTAAAAAAAAAAATACTTAGAGTAATAATTTAAGAACATACCTATGTTAATTAATAAGGCCAAGGAAATGAGGATAAATAAAAATACTCAACTGTAAAAAACATGTTTATTCTTTTAAGCCTAACTGAGGACTCTGCGGATATCAAAAAGTCATTTCTTATTTACCAGCAATATTAGCTGGTTATACGTCAGTTAAAAATGTTTCTTTTTCAATTGTCGAGTTTGGTTAAAAAATGTTCTAGAAAGAGAGAAAAATACTTGAGGCGGATACCGTTTATTGCAAAAACATTTAATTTAGTTTGTATATTAGAATAAGAAATGATCACGTACCAAAATATGATTGAGAACTTTTAAAAAGTGGATTGTTATTTCCATAAAACTATCTAAAATGAAAAAAATTATTGAGAGAGATATTGTGCAACTAGTATACTATTTATTACATTCTAGTAATTTATTGATCTTGTAATCCCATCATGCCTAGTTTAGTACGGGTTTGCGACAGTGGGTTGTTATTCTCAGCTGCTGGACACACACACTACTGGAACTACACGTAATCCTTCTAGTACAAGAGCCGGGAAGAAAAAAAAGTCAGTTATCTCACCCCAATTTTTGATTACTTTAATGAAAACTATGTATAATTACTAGTCAAAATTGATGAGTCTGCTATAGGTATAGGTAGGGGAATAAAAAATGGCGGCTGTTTCAAAACATTAATTTTTCATTCGGAGCTCTATATCTTAAAAACTACCAACAACACTAGAAAATCTATGAGAACATTATTTAAAAAAGAGTAAATTTGCTGAAATATTAGCACTAAAAGAGCTATTTACGTCCAATAGTTCTCGAGAAATAGTTTTTTGAAAAGCAAAATTTCTTTAAAATCTTCTGAAAGATTAGTAGTAACCTAATTTATTTTGAGAAATCTATATCTCAGGAACTATGAGACGTACAGATGTTTATTAGCACTCAAATTAAAGATAGTTTAATGGACTATAAGTAAGTTCATGAACTTTACCTTTGTAGGAATAATAGTTTTCATGATATTTGCTAAAATAAATTTATTTATAGTTGTTCGGACAATAAGTTTGATTTATGAAAAACTTCATTTCAGAAATCATTGAACGTAGAGATGTTTGCCAGCGCTCAAATTAAAGCTAGTTAAATTTGCTATAAAATAGTTGATTATGTTTATCTTTGTAGGAGTAGTAATTTTTATGATATTTGACAAAATAAACTCACAAAATGTTAATTTATAGTTGTTCGTATAAAATGTTGGCTTTTTGAAAAAATATATCTCTAGACCCATACGACGCACATATGTCTGCCAACACTCAAAATAAAGGAAATTTAACTTACTATAAAGTAGTTTATGATACTTATCTTCGTAGGGGTAGTAGTTTTTATGATATTCACATATGAATATAAATTTGGCAAATGAAAATTTGTCCGAACAACTATAAATCAATTTATTTTAGCTAATTTCATGTAAACTATTACTCCTACGAAGATAAACATTATAAACTACTTTACAGCTCATTAAACAAGCTTTAATTTGAGTGCTAATTGACATCTGTACGTCAAATGGTTTTTGAGATATAGACTTTTCAAAATAAATTCACTAACTACTCTGCTCTTTCAGTACGTCCCATACAACAGTTTTATGAAATGTTGCTTTTTAAAAAGCTATATCTCGAAAACTACTTAACGTAAATAACTCTATCATGGCATTTTAGCAAATTTCCTCTCCTTTAAATCACGTTCTCTTAGGTTTTTTTGAATTGTTCCTACTTTTTAAGATATAGAGCTCCGAATGAAAAAGTAGTGTTTTTTATCGCTTTCAAACAGCCGCCATTATTTATTCCCCCTAACTATAATTGGCAGACTCATACATTTTGACTAGTAATTATAAATAGTTTTCATCAAAGTAATCAAAAATTGGGGTGAGATAACTGCCTTTTTTCTCCTCTTGGACTCTTGTACTATTCTTGTACATTCCTTCCTTTTTACGGTTATTTCTTGCATCATGTATAGATCTTCCTGGCTCTGGCCCCCATGTTCTCCTTTGCGTTTTATTTTTTCATTACATTGATTCTCAACATCAATCAACATTGAAATAAATCTGTTATAAACTAGGAAGAACTCAGCTGAAGGCTGAAGTTACTTTATATCTTAAGCCTAATGACTGTTCTAACCCTTAGAGCTAAATATATAACAATTTATAAATGCATTGAAGAACAGGAGATAGTTATTTAGGCTGGAAAGAGAGAGGACTTTGTCCAATTACATTTGCATTAGGTAATTAGGCTATGAAATTGGAAACATATAAGGAATGAGAAGGGATGGTAAGATAAAACATTTTAAGGTGGTGGGATTATACCATTGAAGATTATACGTACGGTCCGAAGTGAAAAGACATTGGTTCTGTAGAAATACATATTTCTATGCATGACACTGGCATACTGTGGAAAGGCAACTTAACTGTTTCTCCTAGATCACTGCTCTGACAGTACGATATATTTATTCCTACAATGGTTCTAAAGCCCTTGCTTGGCTTCAGCCTCCACAATTGTCCTTGACCACTCATTTCTGTCTATTCCATCTTGTTACTCCAAACCAGCGCAAGTCTGCCTCTACGTCAACAAGCCCTCTCTATCAAGGTCTTCATTTTGGTTTTATGCCTTTAACACAACATAAAGCTTGAGAGCAACATTCTGACTCCTGTTGTAAAACCGTTGCAAGCCAGTACAATCGATATATTCACAGTTTGCCACCGAGCATCGTGTATACAATAAAAAATGAATTTTTACATCTCACTCTAACAGTTCATACAACAGCCTTCTTGGCAGGCGGTCCAGTAGCATCCTTTCCACATGCCATCGAATGCTGTTCTTCATCACAAATATCACTAGCTGACCGGATAACTCTATCAACTCTCGATTTTTTCTAGATTAACGTGCGATAGATTTTTCCTTTCCTATGCCTTTAAATTTTTTTCATTTTCTTGGGCCAGGATTACTGCTATGTGTTACTACAGGCCTGATGACTGTCCGTTTTATTGTGAGCTCGGCTTTGCGGGAGAAATATCGAAATAGTGGCATCTATTGCCAGAAGAGCCTTTATTTCATCCTTCAGGTTTTTTGTGATATGACGAGCTATCCCAGATATTAATATAAGTTCATCACTCAGTTTGCTATTTTTATATATACAACATATTTCCAAAAATAAATCTATAAATATTTACATTATTTCCTAGATTGATTAGATTTTTTAATGCTATCTACTTTACCAAATAAATATTGTTCCAATGTAGAATCAAAATAAATGTTTACATGTTGTACATATACGTAATTCATTCATTAAGGATTTAATTGTATTTACACTTTCTTTCTTTTTTAGAAAAAAGAGAAGTTACAATCAGTGAAAAAGGACATACCCATTGTTGATGAAAGCGAGGCACTAGGCTTAGATCAACTAAAGGATTATGAACATGATAACACGAATCCGGTGGGTTATGACAGGACTCCAAAGATCATCGATACGACGGAAAGAGTTCGAGAAGATATCGAGAGCTATTCTAAGACTTGTAAGGTTAACCCCGAAAAGAAAAACCTCCTGGAAGCATTAGCGGAAGAAGCTCATAACAAAAATGACGAAGAAAAATCTGATAACGAATCAATGAAAAGTGAAGAGAGATATTCTGCAAAAAGCCAAGATTCAGAGAAACGGGGATCTTCCAGTTCTTTGAAATCTGGCTCATCGGCATCGAGTAGGAAATCGAAGCCTCTAGAAGCTGAGTTTATAAGTGCTCAGTACGCGAAAGAATTGGCTCAAAATAATCTGAAGCATAGACCTTTACCAGACGTTATCGAAGATAAATTGTTTCATTCTCTACAAATGCAACGAGTGAAAGATCCTGGTGCAGCATTAGACACTGAACCTACAGCTGCTGCTGTCGCTCAAAAGATATACGCCTCTCCAGGACCAACCCAATGCAGCAAACTGAAAATATTTAGACCTAAAACAGCCGCTCCAAGGAAAAAGAGGAGTATAGACGAGCAGAGGCCTAAGACGTGTAAGCTAAAAGATTTACAAGAGATTGATCTGGCTATATGTTGGGATCTAGTTCCCTCTAAGCCAGAAGATGAGCCCAAGAGGCCAATACATATCGACGGCAGTAATGGCTCAGTCGCTCCTGGAATATTTACAATAGTAAAATCTCGTGATCAAGAATTGCAATTAAACAAGAAACATGAATCCAACAACGATGGACCAAAACCAAAAACAGCTTGGCCTGAGATAAATGAAAAAAGTAAGCCAGTAAATCCTTCCGCTGTTATGGATATAGTCAGTAATGACATTGATAATATCACTAAAAGTCCTACTCAGCATAATCCACACAGCAATGGGAAAAAACAGTTGGCTCCAATAAATTCTGATGAAAAGATACCAATCAATGGTTCAGAAGAAAACAAAAACCCCAACATTCCTTCTCCTCCGAATTCTGGGAAAAAATCATCAAAAAATGGATCATTAAAAAATGGATCACTCAATGCCACTGATTCTTCTATCACATCAGAGAAACTAGCAAGACAAAAGCATTATAGAAGTTCGCCAAACCTATCAAGAAATACAGATAAACATTGTAAAGATAAAATGCTTTTTTCTCGTCCGTGTATGGCTTGTGAAACAAAATCTCCATTAGGAATCAACCAGCGCTTACCTAGATCTGAATATAAAATGGCATTCAAAGCAGGAAATCCAAACTCTAGAAGTAGCAGTAACAATGGGAGTCAAACATCTCAAGCGACCAAACCAATTGCTATTCCAAAACCAAAAACACCCTTTGCTCGAAAGAGCTATTCAATAAATACTTTAGCTCCTCCATTTTCCCTATGGCCTGGAACCATGGGAATGGACTATCCAGAACACTGGCGCTTAGCTTCAATCTATCAACAATCTTACAAACCAATTGAATCGAGGAAAAATCCTATGATTAAAGGAATTTATAGATGAATTAGAGATAACTAAATGATGAATGTATAATTATAAATTTTGGTGGCAGAGAGTATTTTACTTTTATTATCATTATGTTATTTATGAGTTATTTTTTGGATCGTTGAATTTTAGCTCTGTTAAATAAGTTATTATTCAATTTGTTGAACCCTTTTATTATTAATTTGTTATAATTTTATAAAAAAATGTGCAATATTTTATTGTTTTGTTATTTCTAATTTCTTAAAATAATATTAAACTGAATATTTATTAATCATTCGTAACATAAACTGGACAAGTCAAATAATTTAAGCTTAGAATCATTGCTGATATTTATGATCTGATCATACATGTACAAATTTTAAATGTTTTGCTCTCCAACTTTAAACTTTTTCTTAGTGCAATTATTTATAAAATGTTTTAATTGTCAATTAAGTGGATATTTGATATGCCATCGATACATATAAATAAATTCAGGAAATTGAGGGTAATTTAGTTTAACATAGACAAGATATTTTTTTATTATCTTTAAATAAAACCTGCTTTTGAAAAAATCAATAAATAAAACCCAAGACAATAAAAAATGAAGATATTATTATTCCAAATAGTTGCTAGATATACTGTAAAATAGTTCTATTTATAATTAATATATTATACCCATGATATTTATTTAGCCAGTAAATACAATTGTACATACTTAAAAAAAAAATAATCAACATTATATATTGATTTTTATTACTATTATGCTTCTCAGACTTACTTGCAAGCTAAATCAGTTGTGATAATTCAAAGTTATTGTAAAAATGTTCAGGCACTAAACAGTTGGTTTTAGTTATTAATTTCACAATAAATAAACAAATATTAATTATTTTGACATTTAAGTACTTATGATGAATATCACTTAGTCTATATTTTGAATAATTAACAAAATACATAATTTAAACATTATCGAAAGGACTGAAAACATGAATAACTTCAGAAAAGTAAAATTCATTATATAGGTTGAGTCCATATAACATTCTTAAAGTGAATTTATTACTGTGTAATTCTTCATTATGATAAACTAACACCTTTTTTAGTTATTGTTCATTATTTCATGACATTCACTAGGAACATAAATCACACTAATTTCATTCTGTGTATGTCTTCTAACAGCTCAATTCAATGCTCACTTTGCAAACAATTAACCATTGAACCTTTCAATATCAGTCAAGTAGCATATAATCTGGTAGGCATGAACTTAGAATAAAGAGGAAAAATTGAAATCAAGTAAATTTGACTTATGCTCCTTATACTTATCGTAATTGAATTATTAATTTTAAGTAATATTGTTCTTTTTTTTTTTAGCTAAAAACATTAGTAGAAAATATAAATGAGATATAATTTGTTTTTCTAGTTTAAAAAAGAATAAATATTCACTTAGGTGTGTAAAATAAAACATTGTCATATTATTTTCAAAAAGAAATACATTAAATTTGTTGTCAAAAGACATTTAAATATTAAATCTAATCAAAATTAACCTTATTCACTTAAAATAGATCAGAAAAAGATATTTCAGTATCAAGTAAAGTAAGTGAAGCATCTTTGAACCACTTATTTTGAAAGAGACTTAAATCCATTCATCAATCGTTTTTTGTTAACTGTAATAACATATGCCACTTGAAGTAAGCTATCATATAAAACAGTTTGTGGTCAATTAAACAACAATTTGGAACTAAGACATTTTACTGTCATTTTGGTAGTTGTAAAATTTATTTTGAAAGAGGCTATAGTCCAATACACAATACTGATAATGGCAGAGACTGCCAATTGTCGAATGACTGAAGGCAGTGATGATGGTAATTGCAATTAATTATTAAATAGTTAGTATAATAAAATATGTATTTACAACAGTTTGCCTAACCTTTTGGACAGTTGCTTTGATCAAATACTCATAAGGGAAATGTATTATGTTACCTTTTTTTTGGTGATTTTACATGGCAAAATAATTGTCCTGTACTATGTTTTAGACATTTTGGATATTTGTAAATAGAAAAAAAGGTCAATTAAAATATTGGAATTTGTTTATGAAAAAAAAGTGATGTAGAAAGCCATTAAATAAAATGTTTATATTAAAACAAACACATAGGAAAAACATAGTCAATGTAAAAACATATAACTACGGTTCATTAACTATAGGTTCCATAATTTCCAACAAAAGATGAAACATTGTAATTCCCTTCTAATACTTTTCCCCCCATTTTTAACTGAGTTCATTGCAATAAATTATTTTCAACCTGTGATTTACAAATAGTTTAAGCAAAGATTAGATTAAAAAAAAAAACTTCTTCAGTGATTATTTAATATTAATACAAAATGACACATAATATAAGAAATAAAAATAACAAGCATAATTAAATTGTTTATTTATTGATGGCAACTTTTTGTTGAATATATGTGACTAAATAGGCTTCAAAAATTATTTTTTACATACTTTAGTTTTCACACATTTTTGGGTTTACTTCCCATTAATATTAATAAACTATAGTATTCAATAAGTCATGCAATATTTCCTGATCGACCTTGGTAATGGGTAATTTGTAATATTAATTTTCATCACTCTATGACACTGTTCACCTTGATTACACATGTTTAAACACAGGGCAATTAGTATGATGACTCCCATTATCCACCTCCTCTTGATGAGGCAAGCATAAAAGAACATGAGTTGTACTGTATTGGACTTCATCACTTCCGATCACAGGCTAGTCTTGTATGTAGTGTTAGTTAAGGTAAAATAGCAACCTCCCTCCAAATATGACTATAACCAGGTTTGACTGGAGTTTATGTTGGAGTAAGATATGTACAGCTAGGAACGGTTCCAGCACTCTTGTCAATAGAAGATTCTAATGGATTAATAACATTCTTCTATAAAATTATCAACAAAGCTGCTGGTATGGAGATTCTAAAGTTCAAACCATTAATATGTTTATGTTCCCTGCGGGAACATATTCTACAGCTCATAAGACATCAGAACAGTTGGAAAAATGGATGGTACTGAACAGAATACAAGGATACAAAGAAATTCCTTAACTCTTTAACTACAGAAGTCCATAATCTGTTAAGAATGTGGAAAATAAATATTTGGGAAGACAAGCTTAGAACTACTCATGGTAACGTTGATAGTTTTGGAAACTTCTGAAAAATAAAACCAGAAACCATAAGGCTAAATAATGGATATACTCTTCTAACTTATGAACAAAAATAAAAAAAAACATAGCCATAATAATAATAATAATAATTATTATTATTATTATGATAACCAAAAGGTTTTGCCTATTTAAGCAACAACAAACAAAACCAAAAAAGTTAGCAGAATATTTCAACGAAGACATCGCAAGACACACAAACCTCATTGCTAAATGCAAGTACAGAAAATAATTATATGTTTCCTTATCTGAAAAAGAAAAAATCAAATCTTTGCAGAGGTTGGGGAAATCATACTCTGGGAAGTGAAAATACATTTTATTGAAACACGTTCCCAGAAAGGGATTGTTCATTTAGTAACATATTCCAACACTTGCATAAGGAAACAACTCTGCTTTTTACCATCTGATAAGTTTTCTCCCTCATTTAGCAAAATATTTGAAAAAAATCATCTTCAATTACATTTAAAATTTTTTTAGGGTTGAGTATTGTCTGAACATAAGAACAGGCTGGTTTTCTAGAACATTTTTCAACAATCCATTCTTTAATGAGAATTTGGTAAATCGAAATTTTAATCGAAACACTGCCAAGGCAATGATTTGAATGCTGTATTCTACTCTGAAATCATTTCTTAGTGAACAATTTATGAGTATTGGAGTATCGAGCAAGTGATATTCCACAAGAAGTGGTTTTTTTCATCAATACAGGATTCTTTGCATACTTCTAGCAATGTTGGAGACAGTTACCAATAAGTAACTGTAACTATTTTTGGAAATCAGGAAGCTATCACGTGTAGCAGTTTCAATGCCAAACCAAAGTCACACATGTATGCCAAAGGATTATTGATATGCTAAAGAAGTTGACCATTGAAGTTAATATTGACATAAATAAGGCCATCATCTTTTCCATTCAAAAAAGCAAGGAGAAACTTCCAATTTTTAGCTGAATGGATGCTTGAACAAAACTTCAAAAACCAGATGTACTGGGTATAACATTAGATCAACACATAACTTTTTTGGTGTGTTTCAATAAAGAACTAAAACAGTACGAGCTAAAGAAATTTGGCTCTATCCTTTATTCAGCTCAAGGATCCTGTAACTTTCTGTCTACAAAAGAGGAAAAAAGCCAAAATTTATGCTGACCTACCAATAGCTAAATTCAAAGAAATGATTTCCACACAGCGCATAAAGTTCATCAATAGTTATTATTTTATTTTTAATTTTAGTTTTTCAACTATTCAAATAGAGTATGAATTCCATCACTCGGTCAGTAATAATTATATTAGACAAACTCAAACTAAATTGATAAAAATAATTAAATAACAGAAACCCCTTAAAATATAATGTAATTATAGTGGAAGGTTAAGGTTAAGAAATGAGCATAATAATGGCACACCAAAAAGAAGAAACAAGGGTAAGAATAATAAAACAAAAATAAATAAAACTAACCTTGATCTTATAAATTTTCAAATATTGTTTTTTATAATAAATGGAATATGGTCCGGTTGCGGCAAAAAAAAACTCAAATAGTGACAACTATTTTAATGAGCCAACATTTCGCCCCACAATGCAGGGCTTGACTCTGACTTTAGCTTTGACTCTGACTTTGACTTCTGTGAAAACAGCCCTGATGAAGCGCAGCAATGTGGGGTGAAACGTTGGCTCATTAAAAAGCTGACAGTCGAGTGTGATCCTGACCAAATCACCTCCTTGCATTACCGGTGGTCTAGTAACAGTACCTCTTTACAAAGCACTGCACTCCTGACCCTTCATCGGTTGTAGTGGTACAGATTTAATTTTTGAACAAATTAATTTGATTTCATATTCTGATGCTATAGCAGCTATGCTGAAAAATATACAATTTTGCTACTTTTGTCTTGTATATTCTTGTGTTGTATTCTCTTTCTATACCATGTGCACCAAGGGTGGCCAATACTATGGTGGCAGCAATTTTTCAATTTCAATTTTTTTCAACATATGACTCGTATAAGCACATTATTACATCCATAGTTAGGGGTTGAAAAATATACATAAAAACTGATTTTTCTTTACATAGGGGATGAAAAGGAACAACTTAATCATGCAAAACATCAGTAAAACTTTAATATACAATTCAGAAATGATCTTTTACACAAGTGGGTGATCGCTTGGTGATGGTGCTACATCTGCCAGTGAGTCTTGTCCAATGAAAATAACTCTGTAAAATAAAACAACAAAATTCTCAAAATACAAATATATAAAATACGCTTTGATAACTTTCCTTCATATGTGACACAACAATGGGTCACTTTAAACAGTCTGACCTACAACCAAAATACTAAAAGGATATACTCATCGACATGAATGATTTTGTCTCTCTCTTTTATTTGATCCCATTCAATAATATCTTAAGAACATAAACACAACTTCCAAAGACTATAAGATTCAACTCTATGGTCAAACACCATGATAAATACATGAATAACTAAATTAATTTTTTTGGGAATAGTAAAAGTTTATTTAAAAAATTAAAATTCTATACCAAAAACTTATACAACGTAATTCAAAATTTAAAGTTGCCCCTATTGAATAGGTAGGAGTTGTAATCAACATTTTCAATACATAGTTAACTTATCTACATGAAATGTTCCCATAATAATTTTTAAATAGAATCTTTCCTAAAGTGGGGTTTTACCAGATACACTTGAGTCATTGTTTTAAGCCAACTAAGAGTTTTGAAATGATCTTTATCTGAGTCTGCATCAACTATTTCATCATCACTTGATGTTTGTTGTTGATTTGTTGTCTCTCGTCCTTTCAGTGCAGGAATTTTGTCTTTGAAATGTTCCTCAATCTCTTCCATGCTTTCTGCCTGGGAAAAGATGACTTCATTTTTCTTTTCAGTTTTCTTGGTGACTGAAACTAGACAGCCATATAACTCTGGAACAACTAAAATATACTGAATGTTAATGTTGTTTTCATATCCTTGCTAATTGTCTCCATTAAAATTTTCCCTTGATGTGTTTTACTGATATTACTTCCATCTTCTTTTGTTTCTTCAGTTCCTTCCTCAACCAAATACCTATTATTACAGGTAATTGCACATAAGGGAAATTCTGTAGCCAATGATGCTCGATGCTGTCTTCTTGGTTGAGGTTTTTCTATATAAGAGGGTCTATTTCTATTGGGTTGTCTATTTTTTCTTTGTTGAACAAGCCTTTATTTTTCAGGTGTCCTGGTTTTTTGCAAATAAAACAGACTTTTGGACTGAAATTAGGCTTTCCATGATATGTTTTTAATGCCAGTTCGTTTCTTTGATGGTGTTCCTTCTTTCAAATGATAAAACCATTTTCCCTAATTCAGTAAATTTAATGAGGAAGGTAATTGTTCTCCTTGAAATGGAAAACTGTTGATAGTATAAAAGTTTTTTATTCATTAAATGACTATAATATTATTAAATATTAGCACTAATGACAAAATAGGAGATAATTATAAGATATATATATATATTGTAATAATTTTAAAAATATTAAATAATAAAATAAAAAGAATCTTTACTCGTTTTATAACTTTATTTCAAATATATACTTGGGTTCAAGTTAAATACTTTAAAATCAAATAGATAATTTAATTTTATTATATAAAAAGAAAGACTCTTAATCTCAGGGCGTGTTGTTGCTAGACAATCAGAATACAGATACAATAATTTATCTTAATATCTATTTTACAATGTATTCAAATTTAGTTATAACAAAACTAACCAAGCCCACGGTCTTCCTTTTGAGATCCTTGATGTTTTCTTTTCTTCTATTGTTCTGGCGTCCAAGCGTCCAAAATGGCTTCCTTCTTGCTGGACAGAAATTGATGAGGCTCTCCTGAAGACATTTCTCTTCGGCGCCCCAGACACGAGTGACCTCTTCTCAAAATGAAAACCTGCCTTGAGGTTACATGTAAACATCGATTTTTGCACAACAGTTAGGGATTTTTGCAAATGATTTATTTTCTGAATATTATTCATTTGCACTATTTCTTGATTTCTATTTTTCCTTTAATTTATTGTATTTTCAATTATGAGGGGATGAGTTAAAATAGTTTTTATGATATTTGAATCTGCTCAACGTGGCCTTGATTCAACATACCGCCATCTTGGTTTCGTTATGAATCACGAAGTTATTATAAACAATGAAACTTGGTTAGCTTGCTTTTTGGATAAACAAAACAAATGAATATTAAAATGATACATAAAATAAAACATATTAAAAACCATTTATACATCAAAATATACTATTTACACAAAAAGAGCATATTACAATATATATGTTTATCAGCAACCTGAAGATGGGGGATATTCCCCGAAACGTTGCTGCTGATTATATGAAATAAATTATTATAATTAAACAAGGAAGATTTGTGTTATTCACCAAATTCAATTTAATTCTAGAAACTCTTCCAGTAGAAGATTAATAATTTAAGTAAATTTAATGTTTCTATTTGCCAAAATGGAGTTAACAACTGGATCATGATAGGGTGGTAAGCCTTCTACACTTTTTCTCACTGATTCTCTATCTGTCAGAGATTTACCCAGTATAGCTATCTCTTAAACTAAACATTTAAATCTAGTGAGGTTTTCAACCAATGTTCACAAATGTTTTGATTTTGTTACGATCAAACATTAAATCTATCCCTTTTTCTTCTGAAACACTCTCAAACCTTTCTCATAATTTTTCCCAAACTTTTTTCGCACTATTTTCATCTCTGATTGACGGCAATATATCATCACTGACTGTTAGAATAATAGCAGAGAAAACCTGTTTGTTTTTCCTAGTTCAAGCTGCATCTTCGCCGGTCGATAATGTTCTAGATAATAGATAGAATATTCGAAACATTGTACAGAAGACAATATAAAGAAAATAAGCATTATAAAGAGATATGTTGAAAAGAAAAAAAAAAACACAAAAAATTTTATATCCTTAGCCACAGATTAAATAATGAAGAATGAATTCCCCCAACTTCTCACACTACTGGAAGGCTAGAAGACTCTGTTGCATTTGACTATGAAAGTGATGCAGAAGATTATGAACTTAGTAGTCCCGAAAAATTTGATTGCTCAAATATAAATGGACTTATCTATTAGAGGTTCAGTTTTTATAGCATTACTAAGGTAGTTGGACAGGACTTTTTTGAAGCAGTTTATGTCAGTTGCTCAGTCTAGTACATTTACTGAACCAGATAATATTATTAGAGATAGAATTATATTGGCATTTGGGGTGAAAAAAAATAATAATGATTGTTGAGTAGTCCTGGTTTTAGTTTACATAGGGCCATTGAAATTTGTTAAGTAATGGAAAGCAGTCAAGAGTAAGAGAGTGCCATACAAAAGGTGAAGATTTTTTAGTCATTGGTAATATTGTGTTATGTAAAAACAGACCATTAAATAAGCCAAAATTATAGCTATAGACTGGATTTTTTTACAATTTTATGTTCTCTAGCTCTGAATTTAACCAAACCTCAATAATGGAAAAGATATTCAACTGACACTAATTTCATTATGCGAAAAATTTCACTTTTTGGAATTTTCCCACAATTTTGCATTTTTTGAGGGTTTTTTTTTCTGCGCAAAATTACACTTTTCACTCTTTTGGGCTAAATTTTATTTTATTTTTTGTATAAAATTTAATGCTTAACTAAATTTATCATATTAAACAGGTATGTGTACCAATATTTATTCATTTAATTATTTGTATCTGATTTAATTTATATTTTGGTAAAGCAATGCATTGATTGACATATGGAGGTTCAAATCCAAGAAAAAAAAAAAGAACAAGTAAACACAAGTGTTGAATATTCTTGGCATAGTATTAACCAGTGGTTTCGGGTAGCTATGAAAAAATATCTAGAATAAGCTTTTCATCTGTCCGACTTTGTTGTGGTTAGTGGGAATTTCAATATTCATTATATTTTGCCTATTGATGCCAAGGCTATTACATTTTATAATTTCTTAATCTAGTTGATTGAAATTTTTTTAGTACATATGATATGTTGTTTTTCAATTAGATTATATGTGCTTATAGAATTAAACTCAATAAATAAATTCAATTAGATTATATGTGATTAAGATAATCTGGATAACTGATAATATGATATGATCTCAGTATCAAAAGAATTTTGTAAGTATGTAAAAATAAGTACTTAAAATATCAATTTAGTTTTTATTTTAAGATAAAAGTGGATAGAAGATAAATTAGTTCTCAACACTATAAAATTGTAGAAGAGACCATAGTTATTGAAAATAAAAGTAGTATTTATCACTTCAACATGGTCTCTAGGAGATTATTGTTATTAATAACAGTATTAGGGATTGCACTGGCTGCTAACAACAGTTCTATGGACTCACAACTAGCTAGAGAAGAGTCAGAGAGTAAGTGATATAATTTGAAATATGATGCGATATTATTTCAGGCAAACTATTTTCTAAACATAGTAAATCATTAGACTAAAAAGGGTTTAGAAAAAAAACTGTAAAGATCATAATAATAATTAACTTATGTGATCAAAGGCAAAGTAAATACCATCATCATCTCTTTTGAAAATACTTTTTCAATATAATTAATTGAAAACAGATTGTTCTTTAATTAATAGCTCTTTACTATCTTTACTTCCATGGAATATTCAGATTAATACCAAACCATTAGTTTTGTTTTAGGAAATACCATCCAACTGAACTTCATTACAGAAACAGATTTATGAAAAATGATTTATAATTATGGATTTATTTTGATTGATATTAATTTAATATCTATAAATCTAAATTTTTATTCTCATAAAATCTTTTATAATCATTGGTTGGTAAATTTCATTTCTAGTTCTTTAGAGTAAAAAAATAATATTGCTCAGGTAATTTCCTTGACATCAGTCAAGCTTTTGACATGATCTGGCATGGAGGATTGAATTTCAAATTTGACTTTTTCTAAAAGGCTATTATTTTCATATTGAACGGATAAATATTTTGAAGTGTTTGTTGGAAATTGACTACCTGATATGAAGCGTATAAGAGTAGGAGTACCTCAGAATACTACCTTTCATTATATTTTCTTCTTATTCCTATCTTATTTAATATTTTTATATCAGCAAAATAAGATTTAACTGAAGTGGTTCTCAGTTTTGATCAAATTCTTTTCCTAGCATCCACCATTCTTCAGAACCATATTAATGACAATAATGATTGGACTAATAGTTGTAAAATAGTAATAAATGAGAAGAAAAGTGTCAATATGACATTCACAATGAGTTAAAGACCTTGCTATTAGATAGATTTTAATAACTTCAAGGTTTCTATGTCTGAAGAAATTAGATATTTAATTTTTGACTTCAGCAAGAGACTGACTTGGAGGGTTCACATTGGAGAAAAAAAATTAAAGAACTAAACAGATAATAATTATTTCTATTCAGATTACTTGAAAAACATTCAAAATTATCATCAATTAGGAAACCAGCTCTATATACAACTTTACTAAAACCAATGTAGACATTGAGAATATAGACCTGTTGAATTCTACTAAAACCTTCAACATCTTAAGAATTCAGCCCTTTCAATTGAGAATATTGCATAAAATAATGATTGTACCATTCTGTTTCACAAATGATGCAATATATAAGGGCTTAGACATCCCTACAGTTTCAGACTCTGCTAATAATAATTTTCATCTATAACTGACTTTTTTTTGGCCAAGACTCCCACTGGAGTCCTATACTGCCTAAACATGGTTGGGAGTCAAGTTTCACATTTTGTGGGACTGCCACTCAATGAAAAAAGTCAACGCCCCAGGCCACATTCGAACCGGCACTGCCAGCAGATCTTAGATAAGTAAGACTGTGCCTAACCACCTGAGCTACGGACAGTCCCAAATAACTGACTTATAAAATAAACTAACTGATCCAATATATGGTATCATATATAGTATATATTGTAGTATATTATAGTATACTATAATTAACTCTGTACCAAATAGTATAATCTTCTAGTAACCAACATAGTCCATCCTGATAATTATGGTCGTGTTGTGTAAGAGATATACTAATTTAATTCGATCTTCTGTGATAAGATGATGCCTAAGCTGATGAAATGTTTGCTTGATATATATTAGCAAAACAATTAGATCATAAATTCTATTGATAACCAGCTCTTTCATCCTTAGTTTTTGTCCATGCAGGCATTAAATAATTTTAAAAAAATGAATTAAAAAGAAGTTCTAGTACAAAAAGATATTATTAACTGATTGAAGTCCTTATTTTTCAATGCAGCAAATTTTGACCAGTTCTCTACATTCTCTACACCACTAACATCCCTGAAATACCTTCCTAGTAACATTTGCTAATGATACTGCCATCCATTTTTCTGGCAAATGGGATACAGATATTGTTCCAGTAATAGTATAGATAAATTTCTCACAATTGTGTCCGAGACACCTCAATGAATATTGTGGATTATGCATAACCATTTTGCTGATTCATCCTTTTAAACACAGATTATACCTTTTTTTCAGTTTGAAAATGATAAGTATAATAATACCTATAGGATGAGGCAATAGCTTAGCTTTGTTACTTTATGTCTTGTGTTTACAGATAGATAATGAATATCATTTGATATTTGAGATAAACCAGGGTGTATATTTTTGGAGTAAATGTCCATTCAATTTCCTGTAATTCTTCAGTTGCAGTATACTATTGGCCATTGACCTAAAATAAGGAAACTTTAAAAATGTTACATGATTCAGCATGTACTTAAATAATGATTAGTTGTGACTAATTGGCTGAACAAGTCAAATTTTGGACACCCTCGGGGGTAACATCTAGAATATGTAGATAACAAAAATTCCTAAGACAATCTTCTATCATTCTAAGAGAAACCTCAAAATAGGGCTAAGAAAAAACAAAACAATAGTTACTGTCTTTTAATAATACTTTATTAGTAAAACATTAAATAAAAACTAAATATTTGTTTAGTAAGCATAAAGATGCTTGTATCACCAATATAATAATTAGTAGCAACAAATAATTTTATTTTGTTTAATTATTTAAAAAAAAATTGAGGTAATTAATTACTAATATCAATTTATTAATATATCATATTTAAATGTTAAACGATTTATTTTTGTAAAAAAAGTAAAATATTCCCTAAAACTCAAGCAAATCATTAATGCATCAATAAAGAACACAAATAAGCAAAACCTTCTTCATTGTGTCAATGTTTCAGCTAGAATTACACATCTTCATCAAGGCTAAGAACAAAAAATAAGATAGCAACCATAATGATTAAATGGAAGTACAGAATAATATGAAACCTAAGAAGATAAGAGAACGTAGATATATGAGTAATATTGAAGAAAATGCATAGTGTAATATCATAGGGATATTTAAATGAAAGAAAAAATAATATAAATATGAACATCAACTAAATAAATAGAAATACAAATAAGAAATTATTTAAAATTGAAGAATTATAAAAAAAATGTATATGTGATTAATTAAATATGTAAGTAGAATAACAACATTAAAGAAGTAGATATAAATTTATATAAGCTAAAAATAGTTAGTAATACAAATAATTGTAATTAGATATGGTCAACATGAATAATAATGAGGGTGAAGGAGCAATAATAAGTAAAGAGGAAAGATGATAGAAAAGAATAAAAAGAAGTTAAGAAAAGAAACATACATCTGGCGGCAGGACCATTACCAAGTACAACGAGTAGGTAGAACAAATCCCAAATCCTAAATTACAAAATAGGTTGGGCGAAATGCTTGTTGTTAACAAATGTACTGAAGGAAAAAAGGCAACAATAAACTAAACTTACTGTTAATTTTGAAATAAGATCTAAGTGAAACTAAATATTTTGGTAAAAAGTGTAAATAGTTTACCAATGTTACGGCGAGTAAGGATTCAAAAGGAACCTTAGCTAGTCCAACCGTGAATAGTACTGAAAATAAAAGAAGTAAACTGCCAAATGTTGTCATATTTAGATTAATTGAGCATAATAAAGTGTAAAACAAAATATGTAAACAAACTGGAAAAAAAAGTACTTAACAAAAGTCATATCTATTACAAAATGGAATTAAGGTTAAACAACAAAACACAAAAAGTCTTTATATCATCGGTGATTGATGGAGCCCTTCTGTGGTACATCGTTAATGTCCTCATGGAGGTAGATCGACAAACGTGTACATAGGTCCGCCGGCCGTGGCGAAAATGATTAAGAAGAGGATGGAGGAGATGGGGAGAATTCTGGCTACTACGAGAGCGTACTGAGGAGCCACTCGAGACGATGTATGTGCACACAATGAGACGTAAGATGTATTCTGATCATTTGCCATATAAATATTAACTACCGAGAGTAGTTGTTTTGTTTTTTAAATAATTAAAACCATATGTTCGATTATTGATCATATGTTGGCCGCAACAATTAACAAATGTATTTTGAGCTATTTAAGAATTTCCTAACACAGTTCGACAAAATATAATCTCATATCTATTAAAATCATACAGAAAACGATTAGTAGCTATGTTAATTTTTAATATTAAAATTTTTCTATAAAAATGTGACAAAATTCATCATGATAATATGACTATCAGAATTAGGAAGAAATTATGTATGTATACTTATTTTCTATCTCTTTCAATATTGAAACAATAAATAATATTTCAAATATTATGTAAATTAATATGACAAGATAGGCTTAATATTATCATATTAATGCAATGAAATAATAGGACATATGGGTGGAAATATTAAAATACATTATCATTCCCATAGTATTTAAATAATGATTGCTACATCACTACAGTAATATATCACTAAATACTTTTTTATACTCGTTCTTACGTGTTTTGAAAGTTTTGGATAAAGATCTTGAAACTTGTACAACATATAAGAACGAAGTGTTTTTTAGATTTAATATTTTGGTATAGGATTATTCTGATGTTAAAAATATCCGATGTTTTTATGAAAAGGTTTAATTATTTCTTATAGTCCCTAAGTAAATATCTTAAGCCTCCTTCCACTTCAAAATAATTTAAAGAAGTGTTCTCTGCAGGCTGTAAACAATTGGATTAAAATATCTCACAAAAAACGAAACTTACTACTATATAATAGTGGCAAGAGACAATCGCTTTAAATAAAATTCAACCCAATATTTAGTGCAAAATCACTAAGTAGTGATGGTATAACTTAATAATAACTACTTAAATAAAGCTTTCATAATAACACTAGTAGAATTTTTTTTTTTCAACTACACTTATTACAACTTCACACACTACTTCACTAGCCAAAGTTCAATATTCATGCTAACCTTGAATATTTAGACATTTTTAATTCTATTTTGACTATAAACAACAATCGTTTTTAAAAATAAAACTACACCCTCAGAATATTATAAAATTAACACATTTATATAATGTATAAACAATAAATATTCACTCGATTAGTTTTTGTTTTAAATAATATTCCATTAATGAGGTGTAGATAGTTGACCGTAGATTAATGTTTTGAAGAAGTTTGTCGGGGGGTGCGGTCTGCAAAGAACAACATAAATAAACAAAACCATATTTATTTATTTTATGCCGACGTTTCGACCTGACAAATTAAATTTGTTTGTATACTATTCCTTTTCAATTGTATGTTACTCTAAATGTTGTTGTTATCTCTTTTGCTCTATAGCCCTGATGAAGACCTGAAACTCAGGTCGAAACGTCGGCATAAAATAAATAAATATGGTTTTGTTTATTTATGTTGTTCTTTGCTGGCCGTACCCACCGACAAACTTCTTAAAAAAAAAAAAATATTTCATTAAATAAAAGAAGAATTAATTGGATGGTGAGTTGGTACACACAGGCAATTTTTCGGCAATAGGCAATACGGTTGAGAGATCTAGTAGAATTCTAACAATTATCTCTAACAACTATTTCCTTAGAGCTAAAATATTTTAAAAGTGCAAAATTGATAGCAAAAAAGTTAGAGAGTCTCGGAGTTGCACAAAAGTTCAAGTTGATCGTCCCTTCCCGGCGATCATAATTATAAATAAATATTAATCTTTCATTGTAGATGTTAATGGTGATTATGGCTCCCCAAGTTTTCCCAAACTGATAAGATGCACCGCACATAAATGCTGTTACGGTCCCCGAACTTGCTGTGAAAACGGAACGTGGTGCTGCCTCGGCGTAGTCAAGTAAGTATGAAGTTTTAGTTAAATTTTTGATTGGCAAGCTACCATATTACTATTCAGTTATTTCTGTTTTCAGGAGTTATAGATCATTTTTCTGCTGAAATTCGATGGAGGAAAACAGAATAATAAAGAGGAATGCTCAACAAAAGACTAATAAAAAATAACTCAAATGCATCTTTGGAGCAGCATTGACTCAAGTTATGATTTTCTATAAGATGAATGAATAATAATGACAGTATTTCTTGAACTCAACTCTATTTGGGGTAAACAAGACATATTTGTGATAATTCCTTTTTTGTTAGTGTGCATTGTTTTAGAACCGCCAATGGATAAATATTTCTGTTATCCGTGTTTTAATTAATTAAAGAATTTTCCTAACCTTTGGATTCAATGATTGACTCTAGTTAAAGATAGTATTTGATTTAAATACACT
>NW_027112099.1:625702-639470 GCF_000696795.3 Halyomorpha halys | reverse complement strand
TAAAATGTTGTTACCATTAATTATATAGTATAATAAAAGGTGGTATATTGGGTTATATAATACTATATAAACTACATAAAGAAACTAAGTATTTATTTACAATTTGTTATTATGATTAAAATGATTCAGATAAAGGTTGCCATAAAATATAGATTATAACATGATTACTTATTAGCTAATTTATACTTAAAGGTGCTGATGCCATGGGATGTAGTTCCGTAGGTGTCATCTGTTTCATAAGTGATGTCCAGGTCTCGTGGCCCTTCTCACGACTTCGTCTGGTTAAAGTGCATCTTCCATGCCTCCCTCCTGACTGTGGTCCTCATCCGTCTAAGCCTTCCTGTTGAGTGTGTCCGTCTAAGTCTTTCTATGTCTCCGTAACCCTACGTTGTCCCCGTTTCTCCCACTCCTCTTTTGGGGCGTTACCTTATTTTTTAATATCCTCTCTCATTGGGGATCGGTAACCGAAGGCTCCCAAGGTAGGCGTCCCCCTCCTCAGGGCCGATAATGGGTGAAAAAGTTTGACATGTCCAGGAAGGACCTGCAGCTGCATAATTTGATTCCGATTTGATTCCTCGTCAAACCTGTCATTTTTGTTAGAACACTTAAAGGTTAGCCAATCTAATTTTCTCAGTGGACTCTGGTAATGTGACAAACTTAACACAGATGTTTTCATATCCGGGGACGCCCTAATAGCGTCGCAGAAGGATACCCTGACCAGGTATAGGGGCAGATGACGAAATACCTTAATAATACCCAGGATTGTCAAAAGACCGATACATAGCAGGTGCCAAAGTGTGTTGCTTTCATTGTTAACCAAGCATTTATACAAGAATTAAGGTACCTTGGTCTAGATGGAACGAGTTCGCCCAAGTTTGTTGCCGATCCGTCGAGAATTTTTGAACACAGATCAAAGGGGGTTCGTGAGAGCGCTTGTGCATCTCCACCATTGTCCTTTGTTTAGCTGCAACTGAGAGCTGTTATCAGGTTAAGGGTGTTTGTTGTTACTTGTTATAGTTTTATATTCAATCTCACTTATTTATATTTAATTTCATTTAATCTCCTTTCATTTTCTTTGGGTAATAAAAATAATATAATCCCACTACAATGGCTGAAACCACTTGTACGTCCACCATGTTTGCCTCTCTGAAAAACACTAACATCTGGATACGGCGCTTGAATGATTCTTTTGGTTACCGAGCATTTGTACAAGTATCCGATTCGTGGCAAGTGCCAAACATGAAGATCTGCCTTTAAATTCGCGGCAAGTGGCAAACGTGTGGATCCAGCATTAAAGTGATGGATACTTATTTATAGCATTACAGATCTTGATAACCCTTCCCTGGTTTTGCAAGGTTAGAATAGTCAGTGGTGCGTGATTTTAATGCTGGATATACATTGACACTTGCCGCAAATCCTTGTACAAATGTTTGTTCCACTGGCTTTTTTTTTCTTTTGACATTTGTCGCCTAGTAAATAAGATTAACTCATATTTTCATTATAAAAAGGCACAAAAGAAAGATAAATAAAATGAAACAAAATATCAGCTAATTAGATGGTAGATGATTATAATTCATAGAAATAGTACTACATAATCTATAAATCCAACTTTAATTCTAGATTTGTAATCGTCTTCTTTGGAGCGCGGAATGTACTGCGCGGGAGTCTTTTTCGATATAGAGCAGGCTTTTGATCGAGTCTGGCACCCGGGACTGCTTTACAAACTCCGTAAATTCTTCCCTCCTACATATTTTCTCATCATCCGTTCCTTTCTTACTAATAGATTATTCCAAGTAAACCACAATGGTTCCTATTCATCCCTCTATTTTCAATCCGCTGGTGTTCCTCAAGGTAGTATTCTCGGTCCCATCCTCTACACCGTCTATACAGCTGACATCCCAACAACTCCTAACACTATCCTTACCACGTATGCTGATGACACATGTGCAGTCCCATATCACAATCCTCGAAGAATGGTGTCGAAATTGGAGGATAAAAATAAATCCCAACAAATCACATTTACTCTTCGTCGTAAACCTGCTGACTGTCCTACAGTATACTTTAATAATGTGACTCTTACCCCTGTAGAACAGATTCGTTATCTTGGACTACATCTTGACAAACGACTAACCTGGAATCCTCACACAAGACTGAAAAGACAGGAAACTGCACGCAGATTCCGACTATTACAGCAATTACTAGACAAACGGTCTAAACTTCCAACTCATTACAAAAGACTGATCTACATGACAATAATAAGGCCCATCTGGACATACGGAGTTGAGCTTTGGGGCTCCACTAAGCCTTCGAATTCCTCTCGTATCCAATCCTTACAATCCAAAATCCTTCGTAAAATCCTCAATGCTCCTTATTTTGTTACTAATAAAACCATCCATAAAGACCTAAATGTTCCTTATGTAACCGATCTATCCCGAGCCCGATATTATTCCTTCTATAATAAACTCCCTAACCAGCCAAACCCACTCGTTTCTAACCTTGCTTCCTCTTCCATTCCTGGCAATCCTCCGAGGCGCCTGAAAAGAAGATGGCCTCGTGACCTTATATTGTAAACTGTTTTTAGAGTTCTACTACTGGGTAGTTTCTCTACATCCTGTATCATATCATTATGTCAAATTTATTGGTTGTATTTTTTTATACAGTTGTAAATATCAATAAATAAATAAAATAAAAAAAAAGATTTGTAATAAAATACTTGTTAATGTAATTATTGAAGCATATAATGGCCTTTATAAACTTATATTTAATAATAAATGAATTGTTAAAGTTAATTGACAAGATTTGAAACTAAGTATTTGAATTGAATTGGATTAAGGAATTAAAAAAAAAATTGTGGAAATACTTAAATTATTTAAAACACAGAGAGCAGAAATATTAATTCGTTGGCAGCTCTAAAACAAGGCTAACTGAACACAATCGGGTAGGTGCAGGCTAAGCGTCCTTTGATTTGTGCCCAAAAAACCTTAACTCAATGGATCGGCCACAAATTTAAGCCTACTTATACCAGCCGAACAAAATAATCCATCTAAACTATTGTGCATGCTCGAATTTGCCTAAATTTGGCAGTTGTGTTGATGCACCTTTAGTGACGAGTGCATGCATAACTCCATGCAGTAAAAGACATTTGCGCTATGAGCAGATTACTATGTTAGAAACAAAAATAACTAAACTTCTTTTTTAAAAATATAATAACGAAGAGTTAAAAAAAAAAATTGAAATTTGCAAGTCACTCCCATTTAACCGGTTTAAAATGAATTTTTTTATAAAATAAAAAATGTTTAAATATACGTATTTATTAAAAATATGGATGATAATATTTTAGTGTTCTATACAATTCGTGTTCCAATGTTTTAACAACTTATAACCTTCTGCTGATCCTTCAATTTATGAATCTCCACGTTAATGTTACTCCAAACATTGAAAATTGTTAATTGACAAGAGTTAAAACAAAGTATTTGAACTGAATTGGCACGTTGGAACGGTGGTTCATACGATTGTAAAGTAAAATTTCTAAGGAGAAATAGAGTTTGATGAAGTAATTCCTTATTGAACTTATCAAAAATTAAACAAAACACCTTTTGTAAATTATAAACATTTTTTTTATAACGATTACTTATATTACTTACTTAATATGTATGAAATAGAATGATGTATAAAATATTAATTAATTATTTTATTTGCTGAATCCACTTGTAGTCAAACCCCTGAAGTATTTACGAACATTTGATTGTCCTGGATATATGGTTCAATTTTTGTAGTTGCCTGGTCACTGTTTGTAAATTCAGCGAAAAAGTATTTTTTATATGCGTGAGAACTGATTTTGAATCCGTAAAAATGTATATCAACAGAAATAAACAATATACTTTTATTTTTCATATTAATTAATATTTTATACATTCTATTCGATAAATATTAGGTAACTAATAGGTTATTATTTTTTTTTAGTAAAAAATGTTTATTATTTTTATTATGGTTCGCGAAAAACAGCATTCCACATGGTTCATATAAAGAAAATATACAGAATAATTGAAACACCTGTAGTCGCCAGCCGAAAAGACATACAACTAACAAGAAGAGAAGAAGTAGTAATAACTTGCTCGAGGTAGGACACTCGAGAGAGACACATGAATTCCTCATGACTAGGGGAACACAGCCAAAATGTATCTCTTGTGAGGTACCTTTAACTACACTGCACTACACTGCACCTTAACTACACTGAACAGCATGCCTACGATACGCAACGAGAGGAAATTGGACTGTTGACCAACATAAAGGAAATTTTGAAAAATGTAACCCTTTTTGTTTTCATACCTAAAAATAAATTCCAAATATTTAACAAAATTTCAGTTTACATAATTGTATCTTTTGATTGTTTTTTTAATAAACCATTTGTACAGAGCAAAAATAAGCTCAGTGGTTTTGATGAGCTCAAAATTATTGTAAATAAAGAAATAAATTTCTGTTGATAATCCAAAGAAAATTATTTGATTCAAAGGGCTTCCAATTCTTAGAGTGGACTACCACAAAGGCGAAAACTACCTATTTTGGAAAAAAATACCAACAGAGATATATGTCTGTATTTATTACTTTATTTATTTTTCTCAAAAAAAAAAAAAAAAAATCAACAGAATTTTCATCCTGTTCACGGAAAATAGTCTAATTCTTACGACTTTCTTCAATGTTTATCAACAGCATAACTTACATTCAGGTATCAGCATTATTTTTAAACCTGAAAGCATTTATCTAATACATTTAAGAAAAAATAGCTTGTATTTGAGAAAGTTTTATTTAATATATCAATATAATAAGAAAAATGGCTTTCAGGTTTAAAAATAATGCTAATACTTTGAAACCTGAAAGCCATTTTTCTTATTAGATTGCTGTATTAAATAAAACTTTTCTAAAAGTAAAATATTCTTTCTTAAATGTATTTCTATCTACGTAATTTCTATTTTAGGAATTATTTGTTAGCAAATGAAATATTATAAAAATATACTTGTTATAAATTGGTTTTTGTTCGTATCTTATAGCTTACAAGTTATATTGGAACATTATTCAGAAATTGCACTATTTTTTATCTAGTTAATAACACATCTGTAAGTTGGAGGTAAAAGACAACATGTCACAAACTATGATTTTACATAAGTGAAAGTTATTATTTTCAAATGTATCTTCAGATTGCTTGGCTGGTTAGGAATGGTTTGCTATCAAAGTTATATAGCTAATTCATTTACTAATATATGCAATTTATAATATCTTCACCCATGTAATTTATGGGATGTTGGAGAAACACTTAGTTAAATTAATTTTTTATGGAAACAGTACTTAGTAAAATAGCAGGTTATCTAAGAAGTATTTTTTAACTAATTTCTTCTTCAATATTGGCTTCTAGGGGATTTTTCAAAATGGCCACCGTATATTTTTAGATTTATCGTCAATAACTCATTGAGTATTGCTAGCTGCTTGACTATGTTAATATCCAATATTACGCAAATTTCAGTACATAACAAGTATGTGTATGGAGATATATGTATTTTTTTATTTTAAAGTAAACCTATATTTACCAGCTGGGGTGTCGAATGAATAGATAGAATTTTTTTTCTTTTTAATTGTATGTTTATTTTCTCTAAAAAATTTACACATTTTTTGAGTGCAGGACTGCCTACATCTGAGCCCGGGGCAAAAAACTTTTATTATTGTTAATGATTGTGGAAAATTTATTTTTAACAAAATCTGTGTCACCCTTTTATAGTGAAACATTTATTATAACTAAAGTATTTATGTTAAAGCATTGTAATGAATAAATAATCAGCTTATATGGTATGATAATGAACTCTATATTATTAGATAGATGTATTTATAAAATAAATAAAAAATAAAATTACACCAGTACGTGATATGACAATCAACCATGTTTTTCTTTTTCAGGAATTCCTATACTACAATAGTATTGAGCCAACACCCAATCAACGAGCCTTAGAGTTTATGTAAAAAAAAGAGCATTGGTTACAATTTTGAATGTCATGAAAATAACAAAAATAAACACTAAAATATTTTTAAATACTTTGGCTGATTGCCTTTTTTTTTTTTCTTTTTTTTTTAATTTTAACTAATGGCTCCTTCAGTTTACTATGGCGTTTTTAAAAGCCGTTGATAAAATATAAGTTATTGTATAATGTATATTGCTAAACGAGTTTTAAATCCGCTTCTAAATTATTTGGTTTTAGGTGTTATATGCTCAGTGTACTCTAACACCAATGTACCTTTTTTTTCACACCTAAAATTCTCCTAGACCTCAAAAATCAGTGCTCTGGGTAAATGCCTTGAAGTCTATCCTGTAAGTCAGGAGGGCTTATATTGCGATTCAGGTACTGATCAATACAACATGCGAATTATACGCATAGGCAAACTACAAATTGATTCAGCACTATCCAAAAGATATCTTCCTCTCCCTCCTAAAAATAAAACATAATATTTTCTCAGTTCAAATTAAGTCTTCAACTTTCGTTTCTAAAAGCCGTTCGTAAACGACCGTGAACCTTATTTCATTCCATCCTATTGCTCATAAATAAGACAAGGTACCAAGTTATCAAAGCTGTATGTCATCCTGTGAATTATGGAGCAAAATGATGTTTCTCGGGTGTTGAATCATAATAAATGTGCTGTCATACTGTAATCTACCTGCCCAAATGTTTTTTAAGTCTTCTTTCTAGCTACAAGGGCTGTACATGTATCTACACTGATGGGTCAAAATACCTTAATCATGTTGGTTGTTCAGTAGTTCTACCTGCGGAGACCATCCAGTCTTCCCCCCACATTCTCAGTGTTTTCCTCTGAGTTATATGCAATCTATTTGTGATTAACGCTAGCACATGAAGTAAATGGCTCCTCCATTGTGATCTGTAGTGATACTTACCCGAGCCTCAAGGCTATTCAAAATTTCCAAATTTCGCACAACCCCATTGTTTTTTCCATCATAACTTTAATCAAAAAATTACATAAAATGTAAATTTCCTGTGGGTCCTCAGTCATGCAGATAAAACGGGAAACGAACTAGCTGACACAGCTGCTAAAGAAGCATGCACCCTATTTCCAGTGCCTGATTGTAACATGGCTATGATTACCATAAATCGGTTCTGACCCAATGCAAGGAAGCATGGCGCTGTTTTTGGTCCAAGATACCTGAAACAAATAATATGAAGACAATACTTGGTCATACTCAACCTCTTCCACCATTTATCGAAAATCGTCGTGAACAATGCATCAGGACCGGACATACAAGATTAACACACAAGAACCTTCTTGAAAGAAATTCTTCACCGACATGTTATACAACTATGTAAATGTACTCTGACGATAGAGCATATCCTGGAACACTGTTCGCGTCTGGAATTATCAAGAACGTCTTTTGGCCTCCTGGGACAACGTCAAGCCTTACTGCCAGAAAATGGGAATTTATTAAGTTCCTAAAGGAGAACAATCTGTACCAAGAAATGTAACCACGAAATCCAGAATACGGTGCCTCTAACCCTGTAGTTGTATACGACACCTAAAAATTAAGAAAATAAATAAATATCTACCCAAATAACAGTTAATCCTAAAACTCCTATTTTTTCCTGTACAAATAAAATTAGTAATTCAAACTATATTTTCGTTGTAGAACAATTAGCACTGCAACTCATTTATATTTCACGAATAATGTTCAAAAATCATTCATGTGAATGAAATTTTTCAAGTGAGCTTATGGTTTATAAGTTCCTCTATAAACAATAATAGGCAGTTCTGAATTTGTAATGTAGTGTTTCTACGATTTATTACCTCATTACCATCACTACAATAGAAATAAACAATTACAGATCAATGAACGATCATGTCTACAACACATTAAAAATATTATCAACTTAGTATTTTGCAATTCTTAAATTCGTCTTAAATGGAAATAGGCGTTGATAACAAAAGTTATTCAGTGGGTTGTACTAAACCTATATGCATATGATAAGAAAGTAAAAGCTTTAAAGTTTAATAAGTCAAGTATTGTTCATGAAAGGTAAGATTAATTTCAGAGAAAGCAACAACAGATTACCTTATGATTCACACCAATTAATTAAATATTCAATGAACATACACATATACAGGGATACACTGTTGGTCCAAATTATTGCAAATTACTTCCTTATTTTCAAAGTGATTTGCATATCTTCGACAGCGGGCGTTTACGCGATTGTTAACCTCATACTATCAGCTCCTACTATTGCATATAAGATAGACGGGACCCTACAGCTATTAGCAGCAATGAGCAAGAGAATTCTGCTCGTACTGTGCGTTCTTGTAGCGACAAAGTGCAACGCCGTTTCAAATACTGGACTTACACCTTCAACAGCGCCCATCTCTTCAAACATGAAGCCTCCTCAATACATCCAAGGAAGTCTTCAACCTCTTGTCTTATTCCATGCCCGCCGCGCACAGCCCCTCCCACTCGGAGTCGTTCCTACTGGATTCCACAGATCGTTTGGAAGACAAAGGGTATAATTGAGTATCTAATAAATAAGCAAGGCGAAGTATAATCCATTCCTATATTTACAAACTCAGTACTGATTTATTTTGAACAACTAGAGCGAGAGTTCTGTTTTAAATATTGGCAAATGCATTATTTAGAATGAACCTAATCTTCAGGAATCACTATAAGGTTTTATAAATTATGTTCTGTTTTTCTGCAGTATGTTATTTTGTTTGTCACAAAACTTTTTTTTTGTTTCATTTTATAATAAATATATTTTTCTTTTTTTATTGTTACATCTGTTACTTTTATTTTCCTTTAATATAAGAATGGTGAATTTCTAAAAATTGACTAAAAGTAAATGAGGATGTTTAATCCATCTGTTAAAATAAACCGGCAAATATGATAAGAAAAAAACTCTTAATACATGGTACAAAGGAAAAAAAAACCATGTATATAATGTCATAATTTCTTTTTTCTACATTTCCATCTATTTCTGTTTTAAAAATTAAATCATTGATACATATGTATATTAAATATTGCTAATTTTCCAAATGTATTTTTTTTAAAATTGTTTTTCTGTTACACATATATATGCAACATCCGCTTATTGATAAATAGATATTATTTCAATGTTCATGGTATTTAATGTATATTAATTAGGATCAAAATTTCAGTTATTTTTATCACTATTAAGGTATATATTTCAAGACAATATGTAAGTCTCTATAGTTCAGGAGTCCCTGCGGAAATACTTCACACTATGTCCTTATATAAATAATGTCCTTAAAAACAAACCAAAAAATATGTTAGCCGCTATTAACTTGATATAATATAAAATGATGTAAAATACAATTGTTAAAAAAATTGACTTGTTTTCAAACATAAAAGGTGAGTTATTTTCTGATATAAAATAATTATTTTTTTATCTAATCATACAAGTTAATTATATACCCTTAAAAAGTAGGTAATGTACTATTTAAAGCACACGGCTCCTTATAAATCCTAATTCACCAATCGTAATACAGAAAAGAACTCCGATTCGTGAGCAACATAAATAACAGTAATTAAAATAAATAATCAATCAGCTGCTGAGACATTCCAAAAGGATTTGTCACTGTAAGGTAACGAAAAACCGACAATAAAATAATATAATAGATAATTAATAATAAGTAAGAATGAGTTTCAAACAAATACAAAGGAAAAATTAAATGGCGAAAATAATTGATGCCAGGAGAAAATCCATTTTACATAACCTCTTTGCTTAATTCAACTGTATGGTGCATCCTTATACTCCACACCTGTCAAATCATATTTTCCCTACTACTGTGGCCCGGTGAACATAAGGGAAGAACATAAATTCTGCTTTGGTGCACGCGATATTTCCAAATGGTTACGTCTCTGGCTGATGCATAAATGGTGGTAAGGTAATACCGCATTCCGTTGGAGTGTGGCAAATGCTAGAGGCCAGAGTATGGCCGTATGTGCAGTTATCCTCTGGGGGAGGATTTGGTCTTTGTTAAGGTATGCAAGCTAGCTCTATCCATAAAATTGGCGTTCGTGCTTAACCAGAAAAATAGCTGTCTGAATAGCTATCTTGAAGTTCGTATTCCGAAGCTGCTAATGCAGGCGGTAGATCATCTGTGCTCGCAAGGAACCAGGGATCGCACCAAGACATAGAACAATATTTAAAGGTTATAGGCCTCACAAAGGACCGACCTTACGATACTGGGGAGTTTAACCCGGGGTTGTCAACAGGTAAAAATAACCCAGGAAGTTTAACAGTTGATGTCTTCAAACCTCTTAAGCACGTCGGTGTTGTCTTCTCCAGGTACACGACAGATGTCGGCCAGAAACTTGCAAATGAAGCTCGCTAGCCTAATCCACCTGATTATTGCTGTCTTGAGTTTCTATTGAAAAACATATTCTAGTAGTTTTTCCTCCAGGTAATGCTTGATGGCCCGGTGGATTGCCAATAGCTTCATCTCATAGGTAGCGTACTTCTGCGCAAGACTAAATTGAAAAAAAAAACATAAAAGATCACAGGTTCAGTACTTTGTAAGAAAGTACTGTTACTAGACCAACGGTTGTACAAAAGGAGATGATTTAGTCAGAATCGCGTTCAACCGTCAGATTTTTACCCCATTAAGGGTAACCAATTTATGAGCCTGGTTGGGCCCTAGTAGGGCTCCAGAACCCACTGGGTTGACTCGCGGCTACAGTGTAACAGAAAATGATTTTACATTGCACTTACGAAGTGGAACATTATTATAGTTGTTAATATATATTGATCCTTGAATACCATTCAAGGTGCGAGAATCACCCATAAATGCAATCAGTAAAAGAAATATCAGGACAAACCAATCGATAAAAGAAATAATGAAAAAATATGCAATACATAAACATAAAGGTTTCGTTTAATATAACTTAATAAATTTTTTTTAATTAAGATTTTCATATGATGTTTTAATTTTCTCTTGAGTTCGTCTGTGAGTCATCCATTAATCAGGCAACATTCACTCAAAATTGAGGAATAAGAGAGGGAAAAAGTGACAGGCGGGTTTTTAAAGCCAAGTATAGGCGACATCAATGGAACTGTTAGAGGATAATAACCGGTCCACAGTAGTAGGGGAAATATGATGTGTCAGGTGTGGAGTGTGAGGATTCACCAAACAGTTGGATTGAGCAAAGAGATTATGAAAAATGGATTTTCTCCTGGCATCAATTATTTTCGCCACTTTATTCCTCCTTTGGAACTCATTCTTACTTTTTACTAATTTTCTATTTTATTAGGTCAGCTTAGGTTTTATTTTCTACATTCAGCTGCAACTTGTTTTTTTCGGCTCATACTCAACTCTTTCCAAGCTGAAGGAAAGATAGAAGTTTTGAGGGAGAAATGTATACGCCAAAGGATTGAAAGAATGACAGGAAGGCAGAGTTCAATGAGTTTTACGGGGATAAGATCCGAGCTCTAAAGCCATCAGTACTATATTTAAGTACAGAAAAGATTAAGTCTTCAGGAGTGGTCTAAGAGAATATTTTTGGTAATGCCAGGATCAGGTATTGCGTTGGCTGGTACTAATAGTTCTAGGGGATTACTCTATTAACGATGACTACAGTTCACTGGACAACCCCTCAGTGGCCAGCAAAAGTAGTAAAATGTTTAAAAACGCATTCTATTTCTTCCTAAAAGTCGACGTTAATTTTATTTGTTGAAGAAAATAACTGAAATTCCATTATTTACATTATTCATACAATTTTATCGACTAAAAAATGTTTTGAAGTGTTTTTTTTCCCTATTATTACTCATATACTTATGTTCAATCTTTCTTAGAGGGTATATTCATAATTAGGATGGCATTTCATATAAGAATACAGAGTCAATAAATATTTTTAAGGTACGCAAGTTCAAATTCGGCCTCGGCTGGTTATATTTTATTTGAAAACGAACCCACAACATAAACTTTGACCTTCTTATTGATTACGGAAAGGGAAAGAAAATAGTACATACGATCCTTCCAGGTATTGTTTGGGTAACTAAGGACATCAATTTTAATAAACAACAAATAATTTTGCCTTGATTTGAAAGGTGATGTAACCCAGAATTCTTTCTTACTAGATAAAACATTAATTGCGCTGAATATTGGTAAATACAGTTTTATCTTACTCCAGCTTTGAGATGAATATAAAACGCATTAAAAGAGGGTAATAACATTCAGTAGGATAAGATGGAGATAATATAAAGAAGCATTAACTTTAAGATCAATAGATAAATGTGGATGGGATTAAAAACGTTTTTATTGCATCATTCAAGGGGTATTATAGAAGATGAGTGTTGTTCGAGTCACAATTTTTTTCAATCGTAAATATAATCCATTCTTAATTTTTTTTTTCTATTAACGCTTCTAAATGTGAAAGAAGTAATATTTGATCCGAATTGCTAACGTCTAGTCCAGGTGTTGATTATAGAAATTTTAAAATATGAGACGACTTTCATTTATAACGCCCTATAGTTATAATTAAAATCCATGCTATGATGAATTTTTTGCGACTAATAAGACATTTATGGCATCAAATATGTAGATTTATCATTTGCTACAACATTTTTCGTTCAACATTCAACATTTGCCCCTCATAAAATTATTCATTTATCTGTTCAGTAATAATTCTAAAAGTTCTTACATATCTGGTGGATAAAGCTGATTGGTTCTAGGATAAAAGTGGAAAAGGATGAAGTTTTGGAGCCTACTGTTTTTTAAAAATAAATGTATATTAAAATTTTGTAGATGGCCAATTTCTATAACTTTTTTTTTCACAAATGTGAGAACAAAATCTGCAATTGTGAATTCTATTAATTTTAGCGGTTTGATTGAAATAAAAATCAAGAACTCTATTTTTCCAGTGTTACTAAAGAGTTAATCTTAGGTAGAGGAAATGGTACAAATTAGGTTTTTTTTTGTTTTGTTTTTTTCGGCCAAGACTCCTATTGGAGTCCTATACTGCCTAACCATGGTTGGGGGTCAAAGTTCTTCATTTTGTGGGACCGCCACTTAATGAATAAGTCAACGTCCCAGGCCGGATTCGAACCGGCACCGCCCAATAGACATCAAATTGGTAAGCCAGTGTCTTAACCACTGAGCTATGGGCGGCCCACACACAAATTAGGTTACCGTTTATTGTAGTAGTCATATTAATAGTATGTTGGATGCACAAAAAGTATTATGTTGTTAAGAAACTAACACTGAATTTAAATGAAGGTTACAATTGCTCCAGATTCACTGTTATGGGTTGTAGAACATTTCTAAAACAGAATGTTTAAATCACGTGCTTGAGAATATTTTATGATATACGTTGTCGAGTTGTCTTTTAGGTGAGCGAGCTTAGTTGGTTGCAATGGTACTCCGGTCAGATAGCTGCTCCATAGAAGGCCTTCGACAAAGCGTATTCAGGAATTTTCTTACGAAATAAGTAAGGATCGACCGTCCCAGAGGATGAGGCCTGGTCACTGAGGCAGGTAGATAAGAACATAGTGGGCTAGCAGATAGGTTAACAGTTCTAGTTGCTGGGATGAGCCAAGCCAACTAAAAGGTGTTTTTTAAGCTAGATAGAACTTTAAATTGTAAAAAGTAACACAAAAAATTAAATTGTAATCAAAATTTTTTTTTTATTTGTTTCAGTATACTCTGACAAATCATCATGAATAGACTCACGCTTGAACAACGCTACGAAATTATCCAAATTTACTTTGAAAAT
>NW_027112099.1:562161-624742 GCF_000696795.3 Halyomorpha halys | reverse complement strand
ACAATTTAATTTTTTGTGTTATTTTTTACAATTTCAAGTTCTATCGGGCTTAAAAAAACACCCTATAGAACTGAGGGCAGGTTACAATTTTCACACCGAACTATCTCGAGCAGAAAGTTATTTACCCGTGCTAGGACTACACCTTAGAAAAAGATTGGATCTAAGATTAACCTAGATTTATTTTTCTCCACCCTCCTATTTATTTTATTTATCAAACACCCTCACAATATTTAATATAAGAAATATATTATATTTACAAATTTATTTGGAGTTATTTTTTTGTTCCTACCCAGGGTTTTGATGAAGGCATTTGTTTTTTGTTTTTTTCCATTTATTATTTATATAACAGGGGAGGGACTACTACTTTATTTACTTTATTCTATTGAATTCAGGCTTCAGAGCCCTCCGAGCTTCAGCGAGCAGGTCGATCAAGGGGCAGTGCTTTGCTGGGTAGTGGCAAAGTGGTCTTGGTGGAGTGGCAATTTCTCTGAATAGTGGATTGCTACAGGATTTCAGCCCGTCAAAGAATTTGTTATGAAATCCGGCACAGAGGGGAGCTAAAGCTATAATAATACTTAAGGTTTCCTAGTGAAATACTTAACTGAAGTTTGAGATGACCGTTCTATGAAAAAATCTACTTTAATCTAGAGTGTGAGGTGAAAGGGTGAGGGGCCTTTGCGAGATAATTAATAAATGAGAACAAATAATTAAAGAAAAAATAAAATAACTAAATAATTATGATAGAGAAATGTAGTAGGGGGGGAAGTGGTAAAGGGGAAGAATGAAATTAAGGGAGAGTGATATTTACAGGATTGATAAGGCCCTTCTTACCCTACCACCTCGCAGGTAGGAGTGTGGGTTGAGTGTCGGAAATAAGAGATTGAAGGAAGCAGTGAGGTTTTCAAAAGACTCAATGTGTCTTTGTGTGTATAATATATCTTACTGTTTCCAGTTTAAGTTTGTGATGCATGTGAGTCATTTTACGTCTCTCAATTGAAGTGCCTGCTGTTCAATCTTCTGTCAGTCGGAGTCACTTCAGGGCTATTAGGTATAAGAAGTGTAGTAGTGATGGTCTCAGTATGGCTTTGTATATGAGTAGTTTTGAAGGAATTTTGCTATATAAATTTTGATTTTGAAGTTCTCATAAGAATTTTATAATAAAAGTCTTACAAAATTAGGTTGGGGGGCAAATGTACAAATGTCATAGACAAAGAAAAACTGAGAGTGCACAGGTCAGAGCAACCAATCAGGCTGAGGACTGGGGACAGAGACTTAAAAGAGAATATGAACATATTGTTTTAAAGAAGGAGACATGCTTGGGGCAACCGTTAAGACAGTACATGAGATCATACTAGAAGAAGATAAGGTTACATATGGGAAAGAGAGGAGATACCCGCAGGCACTACATCTCATCATCTGGGAAGAGCTCAAAAGTTTAAAATACCAGAGAATAATTATTGATAGTACATCCCCATACAATAGTCCATTGTGGCTGGTTAAAAAGAAGAGTGTGCCAGGTGAAACTACTGAAAAGTACAGAGTGGTGATGGATTACACGAAGCTGAATGAAAATACCATAGACGAAAAGTATCCGATCCCCAGATTTGAAGATATTTTGGACAGACTGAGTGGGGCGACGGTATTCAGCACATTTGACTTGAAGGCCGGATATCATCAAATCAAAATGCACCCTAAGGATCAACAAAAGACGGTGTTCACATACGAGAGATGCCACTATGAATTTACAAGGATGCTGTTTAGCCTCAAAAATGCTCCCAAAACCCTCCAGCGCCTGATGGACGAGTTTTTGAGGGGAATAGACGAATCAGTATGCCAGATTTACATGGATGATCTCCTAGTGTTTAGTAAGAACGAAGATGAACATGTGCAACATTTACACATTGTATTCCAGAGAATTAGGCAATTTAGGCTCTAATTAGTGGCGGAGAAATCATAGTTGGGGCAGGAACAAATATATTTTTAGGGCCACATGATTTCCAGAGAAGGAGTTAACCCCACGAGGAAGATGATAGGGAGGAATCTTCATCTAACAAGGGCTCGGAGGAAGGAAGACCAGTAGATATGAAGGAACTGGAGGACATAATAAACGACACGAGGCGGCAGATTGTATGGAAGACAAGGACCACTGGATTACTCAAAGTTGAGAGCAGCAAGTATGGGAGGAGCAATATCATGACAATTTGGTCACTGCCAAGCATGAAGAACGACCAGATCTGTAAAATGTTGAAGCCTGGAGAAAAGTGTCACCTGTACATTGGGAATGAAACGATTTGGGAGAAGATCAAGTGGCTGGTGTGATGAGCACTTAGGAATGGACAGGACATTGCCCGATGCAAGCTGGTGGTGGAAACCCTTTGGGAGGATAACACCAGAGAGAGGCTACTGTAGCATATCATCAGGGCAAAACAAATCACTGTGGTATCTCGGAGACACTGCAAGTGTTAAAGAGAAGGTCCTTTTGATGGGAAATGAAGAAGACAATCACTGAAGTAGTAGGAAATAGTGAGGTTTGTCTAAGCACGAAATATGACAGAAACCCACCAAAATGGAGACAAGAAGAAACACATACCCCAAATGCACCACTCAATGATCTGCAGATCAATACTTTTATGTGGAAAGGACATAAATGGATATCCCTGATTGATATCTTTAGCAAGGTGGCAATGGCGCACCAGGTGCAGGACAAGTCATCAGTAGCAGTGATGACAGCTCTCCGATTGTGGTTCCAATTCTACAGAGTTCTGGAGCACATCGCATCGGACGGATCCAGGAATATTAAGAGCATAATGAATAACACATTTTGTTTCATAAGAACTGCTATTTCTTATATAAATAAAACAACTTAAAAAATAAATAAGAAAAATATAAATATAAACAAAAAAATACTAAAATTTCAATTTATTAAAAATTTAAAAAAATCATTTAATACTTGTTTTAGTATTCCATTTGCACTCCTTATCCATTGGGTTATCTTCATTTTTTATTCTTCTTAGCAGATTTTTACTTTACAGATGAAATTAGTTTTATTTAAAATTAGTTAAGTATTATAGTTCATCATGACCATAATTATAATGTAATGGTTATATAAACCATGTAAGGCCCACCAGGTCGATCTAGTATAAAATAAATAAATAAAAAAAAACATGACCATGGTTACTATTCATATTTGTTCCAATAAAAAACAGTTCACTCAAACATTATAAAAATCACTTAGTTCTGTAACAATTTATAAAAATTATCCAATGCAAGTTGAAGAGTTTAATATGAACTATTATTTATTAATAATTAAATAATATTTATTCTATTTTCCACAATGTTTAACATTATTTTCTCATATTGCTTTTTACCATAGTCCTTTTTTCTGTTTACTGGCATTAGTCAACATTTCCAGTTTTATTTTACTATAGTTGAAAAATATCACTACTATGTTTATAGATTCTATGTTTTTTACCAATTTTACTGTCAAACACTATATTTAAAATGCCTACTTCATTGAAATCAAATTTTTTTATGATCTGTTAAGCTAGTGCTGTGAGCTTTAATATTTTTTTGGGATTTCTAACCTTCATTTCATGTTTTTTTATCCTATTGCTTAGGTTTTGTTAGGTCTCACCAATACAATATTTTTTTGTGCATTCTTTGGAATCACTTTTATCTTCTTTTTTTTCACTGGTATCCATTTTATTTTTCAATTTTGTAATGTATTTTTTCCATTTATTATCATTATCTAATCTACATTTCACATCTTTTGGATCATATTTTCAAATGCTTTTTCATATTGTTTGTTAATCTTGGGATGTATTTTAATTTGTATTATACATAAAATTAACAATTTTATTCTTCTTTATTTATATAATTTTTGTTGTTTACTTTTTTCTCCCCTTTTCATTGTTAATTATTTTAAATTAATGTCCTACTAAACATTTTTTTCCTTATTACAAACTATGTTGTTCTTGCTAAAATTGTGTATAACTTTATTTATTCCGTGCTTTACTATTATTGTTATTATTTTTAAATTGATTTTTTATATAAAAATCAATTATATTAAAATAAAATAAAAATAAAATTATATTAAAAATCAATTAATTTATACAATATGCAGTGTTAAAAGTGTTTTGACACCTAGGATAATTGCTCCACCTTACACCTGCAATTCTGTTGGGGCAGTTTCAATTGTTAATGGAATAGCATTTACCATGAATCCCTCTTTCTGAAATCCATATTGAGCCCATAAGAGACCATTTACAGCCTTAGTAATAAAAAAAAATTATAATAATAAAAAGAATTGAAATATCAAAGGTATAAATCCAAATATCTAGGAAAATGAAATGTGAAACATGGGTGTTGATGGCCATTGGGTTTTACACCATAAAGCCTTAATGACCAACATCATAAACCAATGATAAAGCAGAAGAAAAGTCTAAAATAATATCACTAAGCAGTGAACAATAATATCAAAAATAACAGAAAAAAAAAATTATCAATCAGCTCCTGAGAGGTTTCTAATGGATTTGCATTATAAGGTATAGAAAAATCTACTATAAAATAATAAAATAGAAAATTAATAATAAGAAAGAATGATTTTCAAATAAATACATTGGAAAAATAAAAATTACTAAAATGATTGCTGGCAGGAGTAAAGCTTTTTCATATACTTAACCAAAAAAATCGTTATGTGAATAGCTGTCTTGAAGTTCGTTTTCCGAGGTGGCATCTTGACATTCCTTCTTCCTTCTTGCAAGGAGTCAGAGACATAAAACCGTGCTGAAACATAGAACCAAACTTAAATGGTATAGATCTCACAAAGGATCGACGTAACTATACCAGGAAGTTGATGGATACGGAATCGCTTGACCCTTCTTCTTTACTACAGATGTCTTCAGTCTTCTTAAGTACGTCGGTGACGGTGTTATCTTCTCCAGCGCACGTGAGGGATGTCTGCGATGAACTTGCTAATGAAGTTGCTGAACTTGTTAATGAAGCTTTCTCGACATTCTATTGGAAAGTATTTTCCAGTGGTTTGTAGTCGGTTCATATCTCGAAATGTTTTCCCTCCAGGTAATGCTTGATGGAAATTCATTTATCAGACGAGCAAAGCTTTAACTTCATCAGGTTTAAAGTTAGGCCGTGGCCATAAAGTCGTCGCATAATTTCCTCCATATATGTATTTTATACTCTTCTTCATCTCAGAAGCCTATGATTATATCGCCCAGGAAACACCAGGTGACATCTAAACCTTAAAAAAAAAAAGTACTTGGTCCAGAATCATTGAAAGGTCTTTGAGGTGTTATCATACAAAAAAGGCTGAATTCGTAGTGTTCAGAAGGTGTGATCAAAGCCATCACGAGAATATCTTCCTCTGCCACCGTGATTTGGTAGTATGTAAATTTATAGGGAATTATTATATACAACTGTTTAATTCAGAGTAGATTAGCAAATTTTTTACGATCAAGTAACCGATATTGGTCAAATATCAAACATCGAGGCTATAATACCGATTGTTCCAAAATACAGTTGTGAAAAGCAAGATTAAAATAAATATAAAGAAAAATCGAGAAAAATCTGCACAATAATAAAACATTTAATCTTAATCGTATTGACATTTTGATTGAGATAATTTATAAGTCCTCTAATCAATCTTGGTCAAGCCGTAGAATAGTAAGTAATAAAAATAGTTCAATAGGAAATGTATTGATGTGAGAAATAATACTTTTAAACCATTAAATTTGTCCAAAAATGTCAACTATGTTCAAGCGAAATCTGAATATTTTTTGTAATAATTACCATTAAAAAAATAGGGCCATAATAAGATGATGGATTTTTACTACAGAACTATATATATATTTAGGTTATCACATGGTACTGAGGGATCACATGACATCAATACTATATGTAGTGTTAGGTTCTTAGAATATTGTCTCCTTTTCCGATGATGTAGTTATTTTCAGAATTAAGGAAAAATTATAGCGACACTAATATTGCAAGTAAGTTCTCTATCTTTAAAAACATTAACTATTTTGTTTTATTCACCAACATGATTTTAACCAACCCAGAAAAAATTGAAAATTTGGTTATATCATGTCACCTGATTTGAAATGGTAGAGCTTAGTAGTGTTCTTGATTTTCTTCTTCCATATATCAGGCCTGTCCGTTGAATGAGATTGTATTCATTATATTCTTACATCATTATCTTCTCATGAAAGATGTTATTATGTGACTTCTATCATTCTAATTTATATATTTGAAGAAGAAATTTACTTTTAAACTAACTTTCAGGAATATTCTTTAAGAGATTTTGATTATAGCTATAGCTTCCCCCACAGAAATACAAAGGCTATTTTTCCCCTTAGAATATTAAAGGTCTGCAGTTAGTTCAGAAATATTTTTACTTAATCAAGATAAGCACAATGGATATTTAGTACTAATTGAATCGACGATGCTTCGCTATTGCTAAATTTTGGCATATACATGTAATCTCGGTAATCCGAACACCCAGTAATCCATACTTGCGCAAAAAAAAACAACAACTTGTTTTTGATAAAATTCAGCGTGCAATAACATTTTTGTCTTCAAATACAAGTGCGCATGCTTAAAGGATATTTTTAACATCTCAATCCATAGGAAAATCATCGTAATTTATATGAAAATCGATAGTGGAAATGTTTACAGTTTCGATATCGGCTAATCTAATTCCTATGAAAGTGTTCATAATATTTTGTTGGAATTAGGAATACATAATATCCATTGTATAAATCATTGATTTTGTAAAAATAATTTAATCAATAAAAGAAATATGTATAATATAATTTTTTTTGTGAACTCATTTATTTTTTTTAACATGTTTTTAAC
Organism: Halyomorpha halys; assembly: GCF_000696795.3. NCBI lineage: Eukaryota > Metazoa > Arthropoda > Insecta > Hemiptera > Pentatomidae > Halyomorpha > Halyomorpha halys. Next base: position 617,872 of record NW_027112099.1, on the reverse strand, counting down.
AAATCCATACAAAGTACGGGGGCCTCGGGTGTTCTAAGCCCAACAGGGGGCTCCCGGACACGCATTACATTGAATTTATTTATATGTTTATGTATTTTTATTGGTTCCTGATGGGAACCGACTGAAAATAAATGCGATATATTTGACTCGAGCACTAGATACCATAGACCCCCTGGTATGGAAACAAAAAAAAATAATTTTTTAAAACTTCAACTTGTCAAATTTCCAATAAATGTAAAAAGAAAAATAGTTATGTACGTATAATTTTTTGAATTCTTTAACAACACTAATTCTTTCTGTAATCAGAACTTTTCAGTAATTCAAACACCCCTCTGCAGCAATAAGGATTATCGAGATTACACTGTGTACATATTAAATTAACCCAATTGAAATTTTTATATCAATTATTATATTTATTTAAAATTTATTATTCACATACGACGTACGATGTTTTGGCAACATTACTTGGCATAGTTACAAACAATTCCCTCTATCTTCCTAAACTAAAATGTTTGCTTGTGATTCTCATTATATTGATACAACTAAACGAAGCGATTTGTTGAACATCCAGAGCTGAAGAGCTCGGATCTGTAGCATCCTTAAGAGCAACCAGTCGTCAAGTAACAGAACAAATCAAAAGACAATAGATACTTTAATAGCCATAATACAAAAAAATAAAATCCCACTTGGAGCCTGAATTTGTTTAAACCCTCCTTTATTTCACATCTGTAGCATGTGGGAGAACATCTTTATTAGTCCCAACTTTAAGGACATTGTCCTTTCTGAAATACACTGATCAATAAATCCTTGAATGTAATCTTATGGTGGATTTAGATGTTGGCCACACGCCGCGAATCGAAGAATTGTACAAATGCTTGGTAAACAAAGGAAACGTCCGAGGGAACCATTCACATGCTAGTGTTTTCCAGAGAGGCAAACATGGCGGACGTACAAGTGCTTTCAGCCATTGCAGTTGGCAATATTATTTTTATTAAAAAATAGAAAAGAAAGTGAAAGGAGATTAAATATAAAACTTATTATAATAAGTAATAACAAACACCTTCAGCCTCTTAACAGCTCTCAGTTACAACTGAACAAAGAACAATGTGCAGATGCTACACGAGCGCTGTCACGAACCCCCTCTGATCTGTGTTTAAAAACCGACTGTCGATGGATCGGCAACAAACTTGGATGAACTCGTACCAGCCAAGCCAAGCAACCCATGCACATGTGTGAGTTCGCCACGGCTTGGCGAGTGTGTATAAGCACCTTTACAGTCACGTAAAACCTACTTTTATTATGGAGATGGTTTATATTGTCAAAATACACCTGGATTAGCGTTCTGATTTAGATTATTTTAGTTTTGTATAGCAGACAACTTCACTCTCTTTCAAATGAGTCGTTGTACTTTCCTAGATCCATAGTTTTAGAGTTCTATAATATGTTACATATTATATATTAGGTATTAGAAATAATTTATTTCAACCGCATAAGAGTCCGAAGTTTTTGAAATCCTGCCTTATTTTACATCTCTTGCATAAAGGTAATCATCATTAATAATTTCTAATTTAAAGGAATTGTAGTTTTTGATGTTACATAGTTTTACATCTTGTGTTTATAATAAACATTTCTTTTTGTTAGCACAAAGGGATTCGAGATGTTTATGTTAAGTACTTTAACGTTACTGGCTCATTATTGCTTAGTGAGAAACAGTCTTCATTAGAGTTGTATGTGTGGCGAGAGGCCTACCACATTTACCTCCATAGCAACACTCTATTTCACCAATTTATTTAATAAAATATGTAGTATTCTTTTTCTATCAATTTTTTCTCTAGGAAGCAAGTTCCTTATATTGATTCAAGTTTTTTCAGTTTTTACTTAGCTTATGAGAGTTATATTTTTGTAATTAGCTTCGAGAACTTTACCTTATCAGGAAACTTTAGTAACGGTAGCACAAAACGAAGGCTACATGAAGCATCTACTAACTGGATTAATGTTTCACAATCAAAGTCAAACTTACATCAATAAAGAGTTGTTTTAAAAAACTAGAGAAAGTGCACAAGTTGGTTTTAATCAACTGTAGGTACAAGTATAGATCTTAAAGAATAAGGGTCTGACATGTGACATAAATCGGTAACTGGTACCAAAAGAAATCAAAAGCTATTTCGATTTTTATTCTTAACAGTAGCTGATCATTTTTGGCTTTCTCAATCTATTATTGTGTCTAGCTTATGTGCTTTCGTTTATCGACAAATTTGGCTCATACTTTTATTCTATCAGATCCATCATAGTCCGTTGTCTCCAGCCTATAGTGAATGCTGTGTTTTCATTCATAACTTAAAAACACATTAACTTGTGTTGACGATTTTATTAATCTTCTCAATGTACAAAATATGACTCGTCATTGTTCTATGTACACCTGATAACGGAAAGGCCTTATATTAATTCTATGGGCTGTCCAACTTTCCTTCAGTGCATACCAGTACTCCTTATCCATAAAACCGTAGCAAACTATCTCATAAATACAATTTAAACTAAATGTGTGTCGTACAATTTCTATTTAGAAACTATAAATTTAATAGAAAAAATATTGTTGCAGCCGACATCATATAGTCAGGCGTGTATAACCAATCACTTAGGCTTGACATTATTTTCCTATATTAAATAGTTAACTTTTTTCATTTTATTTGCATAGTCTAAACTTATAATTCATTTATATAAAAAAACTTTTTTGTAATATAGTTATTTACATATTTGTGAGTGTGTGTTTTATACAAGTGAAAACTATCGTCTCGTATTGATCTATGCCCAACTTCAAGAAAAACATATGTTTTAATTAAAAGCGAAGTTTGCAGTAACCGTACCACGAGTCTACACAGTCTAAAACTATCTCGCATCGAGGCTTTGTTACGACTTTTGTAGGCGAGCGAGTTAATGCGTCACATTAGCATCCTCGCTACTGGTGGCCCCATAGAATGAGAACTTCACCTTCCCACTCATGTTAAAAAATAGAGGTAACCTATACGATAACCTGCGTATATCAGGCCGTTTGTAGCTGAGGGAATAAAGGGCTGCCTCACTGGTGCCGCCCTTAGGGTTTGACTTTTATTTTTGAGGCTGCCCCACAAAATGAAAACTTGTTCCCCAACGTGTTTAGAATATGTTAGTAATCTCTAGATAACCTCTTCCTCCCCCCTCCCCCCGTAAGTCAGAAACGACCAGGAAGGGGGTAAAAAAAAATGAATAAAAATAAAGTTTTCTTGAGTAGTTCTTAAACAATTAATTGTATTGCTTCTTATTAGAATTAGTCGATAGGTACCCTTCTGGTTATCAATATAATATTTAATGGTTTATGTTTTAGTTATGGATGATATAATGACAGTTCTAACACGAGATTATTTACGAATGCGCCGGGACTATTACGATATAGACTATCAAAAGGCTCTGACCAGGGAAAAATTAAATCTTAAGAAGATATTTAAAAGAAGGAACCAGCGTATTATGAGGTACTTGATGCAGATGTATAGCTCAATGAGGTCCCACAACAATGCATTTTATTGCCATGAACCCAATGCCTGCCCCATCGAGCAGATAAAACCCTACGGTAGCGAAAAACTATATTCAAACATTTCTTATGATGCTTCAACCTAAAGCTGTGATAAGTATAGAAACCTTCTTAACACTCAACCTACTCACACTTCAATTCGCAGAATATAGAACTTCCTAATGTTTTAACCTACAGATTAAAGCAAATTTTATGTATTGTGTTTGGAAATAAATATGTTGTTTATGTATATGAGTTTGTAGATTCTAAGGCATAGTAGAGGGAGAGATGAAGAGAAGGACTAATATATCGCTTCTTTATTTTATTTTTGACAGTTAAAAGTATAAATATTAAAAAAAAATCGAAACCAAAACGTAAACGCCAATTAAATCTCCACCTTCCGGTGATCAGAATTCTCACGCCGCATGGTTTGATTCAAAGGCTCACTAGTCCACTAGCAGAATAGCACTTGAAATGGGCCCTGCCGTGTATCCTACAAATCCTAGCCTTAGGCCCTCGAAAGTTCCGAAATCTTGCAAGTCATGTTAGATTAAGTCTCTGTTATTCTTTGGCTCGCAGCTAAAATGACTTACAATCAATTCTTTTGGCACAACTGCGTGAGAGCTTATTGGATTCATTTGAAGGATGCGTAAATAGCATAACACAAGGTTGGAAATGCCACTGACTTCGGTCTAAATGAGGCCACGGGTATGAGAAGTAGATTTTTTATCGTGTGTACATATATTATTAAAAAAAATGCTTGTTATTGTTACGGTTGTCATGGTGAAATAAAAAACACTGGCGATATGTTTAAAACGAGGTGGCTTGGTTTTGTGAAGGTGACAGTTTGGTTTTTGAACACGTTACGACTGTTCAATGTGAAGTGGTGATAGTTTATCAGGCCCTGTGTCTTTTATATCTAATTGTAAATTATTGAATAAAAATAGGGGAAAATGAGAAGTATTCCTTTCTGTTTGACCTTAACCAAGATGTATTTGAGTAAATGGTGGGTATGAATGATGTCACCAGGGCCCTGTTTCATAATGAAAGCTAATAGTATTAGTTCAAAATACAAGTATAGAAACAACGTGTTAATTACACTAATACTTATTTTTGTCATAATAGGGAGGACTATTAGTGATATTACAGGAGTCAAAAAGTACTGAAGTACAAGTTACTATTGTGCAAGTCAGTGTAATTTTAAAGTTAAATCGACAAAACTAATAGTATTCGTTTGTACTTTATTATGAAAAAGGGTCCTGGTCTAGCAACTGTATTCCTGTAGATTCGTAACACAAACTTGGGCAAAAAGGCTACATCTACAAATTTAATTGTGTTTCAAAATTTTAATAAAGTATGAAGAGTTCTTTCTAAAAAGTTTACAACTGTGAAAATTAACAAAACGATTTTTTAGCATAAAAATCTTCTTTATGGCCTAATCTGACTGTCACCGCCAATGAAGATAGCATTAAATCAGTTGTTCATATCTCTCAAAAAGTTTTAATATACTGAAAGATTCTGTGCGATAGTAAAAATAAAATACCAGAGTAGTGTACACTAATTTTTTTGTAATTTCTTTATTGCCAAATCGGCCAGGCTGGTCTAACATGGCTGCAATAACATGAAGAAAACATGCATTTGCTTGAGTGTTGTAGACATTATGAAACATTTTAATTAAGACAAAGAACTCTAATTTGGTTAAAAAAAAGCAAAAGGATTATGTCACTACTGATAAGATTGTTCATTCTGAAGGAGAGAAGAGCCCCAAAACAACGTTGATAAAGAAATATTTATATAATAAGGAAATACAAAAATGGACATTTTTACAAAATTTATCTAGCCTAAAGCGAAAAACTTTCTATTGAAAAACATTGTATAAGCAATATTTTTGGTGTCTGTGTGCTGAGTTAGATACAATATTGAGAATTTGGAAGTGCTCTCTCTTTCTATCTCGCAAGTACGTACTCATCAATGCTCACGTTTGCCAAGTATAAACTATTTCGTGTATTTTTATTTTAATTTTAGGGTAAAACTTTTTTTTTTCTTAATATTTATTTATTGCTATTTACAACTGTACATTTAAATACATTTAGTAAATCTGATCTAAGTTCAATTGGAGTGTTACAGGCGTGTAGAGAAACTACCCATTGGTAGCACTCTAATGACATTTTAGATTAACTGGTCTCGTGGCCATCTTCTTTTCGGGCGCCTCGGAGGATTGTCAGGAATGGAAGAGGATGCAATATTAGAAACTAGGGGGTTTGAGTGGTTAGAGAGTTTATAATGGAAGGAGTGATATCTGGTTCAGGCTAGATCGGTTACATAGGGAACATTAAGGTCTTTATGTATTATTTTATTTGTGACAAAGACAGGAGCATTGAGGATTTTACGAAGGATTTTGGATTGTAAGGATTGAATACGAGAGGAATTCGAAGGTTTAGTGGAGCCCCAAAGCTCAACTCCATATGTCCAGATTGGCCTTATTACAGTCATGTAGATCAGTCTTTTGTAATGTGTTGGAAGTTTAGACCGTTGTCTAGTAAGTGCTGTGATAGTCGAAATCGACGTGCAGTTTCATCTCTTTTCAGTCTAGTGTGAGGATTCCAGGTTAATCGCTTATCCAAACGTAGTCCAAGGTAGCGGATCTGTTCGACAGGGGTAAGAGTAACACCATTAAATGAAACTGTAGGGCAGTCAGTAGGTTTACGACGAAGGGTTAAGGTGATTTGATGGGATTTATTGGAATTTATCTTAATCCTCCAATTACGACACCAATCTTCGAGGGCTGTGATATGGGATTGGATATTTTGGGATACAATTAATGGGTTATTATTAACAGTGAGTACACATGTGTCATCGCCAAACGTGGTGAGGATAGTGTTAGGATTGTTTAAAACATAAGTTAGGAATAAGTATATATTAGAAAAGCGTAAATATAGTTAGATTAAGAAATAATAGGGTCTAAATTATTTAATATTGTTTTGGTTTTTTTTTAGTTTGTAATTAGATATTAAGAAATTACGTCAAACTGTATTTAAATAAACATATTTTTTGCGTGGTGTGTATATCTGAGTAAAAATAATATTAATTAATCTTACAATATAAGAATATTACATAGTGTTAAGCAAATGTTGAATATAGAAACTTGAGCAGTTTCTTTTCGTACCAATCTTGTATGAGAATTTCAATGCTTGATCAGGTTTACCTCTCAGTAAAGAATAAGCAGTACACTGAAGAATCCTATACGACATAAATCGTAGATTTATGTTAAGTGGTAGAATAATACAAATAGTATGTACATTATTTAAAATTTTATTTTAGAAGGTAGTATTTATGTTATGACAATAGAACTAATCAAATGTATAGTATTTTGAGATTATCGTCGTGGTTTCAAGACACAATCATTGTTCTGGTTAGCCATCGACATCTTCAAAGGCCTCCTTGACTCGTACACAGTAGGAACCTGCATGAAGTAATAAGTTATAATTAATAAGCCCTTGAAGATCAAAGGTGTTTCTTACAGGAACTAATTTATAATCTAAATAGCTATTCGCAGCGATTACACTTAACTTTTTGGATTATAGGTGCCTATTTTATATACCTGTATAAAAAATAAGTTCAAAAAAACTCACTTGACAGAGAATGCCATCAGTTTAATGGTTTATATGTACTGATATCATTTTTCCACGAATAAAATGTATTTTAAACTAATAAGAAAACTTACTCTACTTTCGCGTAGCTATATTTTTAATCCCACCTTTGGATATTATTTGGTATATATTATACTATAGGATATTATTCTAAAGTGCCTAAGGTTTTTAAGATTGATTGACGTTTATCTTTATAGCTCGGTATGTTTGAATCATAGTGTGACGATATAATACATAATGTCTTTGTCTATAAAAGGTAATAATGTCCATATATTGCAATAAAATAAAAAGATTAATTCGAACAGGTAGTTCTTTGAATTTAGCACGATGAAGCTAGTAAATTTTCAGTGCCATAAATTAATATAAATAAAACCCCTTATAATCTTGGAAGATTGACAAAATTTAAATATTAACAGTCCTCAGGATGAACACAATTTTCCTGACAATATTTTTAGATATTTTTCAACCCCTAACTGATATATAGTATAATATACTATAAAATATACTATATGATATACTAATATACTATATGATATATAGTATAATGTCTAACTGATATTCACTGTTTAAAACATTACTGACTAAGAACACAACTATAAAGACATAGAAAATTAAAATCAGATCTCACTATTCAAAAATGACCTTCTCCTTTATTTCATGCAATGGGTTGTGCTATTAGGCATTATTGCAACTCTCTGTCGATGTTTTCTGAATTAGAAAAAATGGAATTTTCCGTAATTAATCTATTTTTTTATTGCTTATCAAGATCCTACTAAAGAAATTAATTTATTGTTGTATGTTTATCTTGCTGTTTTCGTAATGCACTAATGGATCGGCAAATACTCTACCCTCTTACAGCTTTACTGCACAACGACTTACGACAAATTAGTTATAAAACGTCTTAATTTTTGTATTTATCTGGTATCTTGATTTTGTACTTTAATTTTAAAATATTATAAATATACTTACTTTTCACAAAATGTTCATCAGGACAAGTCTAAAAAAAAAAAACTCTCATAAATTAAAAGTAATTAAAGATTATTAGGTATCTAACAGCGAGTAAAATAGCCAAGTAAGAAAATACAAAATAAAATAACAGTTACAACAACAATTTCTTTAAGTATAGTATAGATACATGATATTATTGTGTTTAATTAAAATGATCTTGAACACTTTGAAAAGTTAATATCCACACATTCAGGTTAGTATGAGAATTACATTAGCATATTTCATCTACATTCATTTCCACAGTTTTTCAAGCTTAGTGTTTAAAATGATGGTTCAAAGTGTAGTAAATAATAAAACAGAAGTAATTGTTTGCTGTTTATCATGTAATCTGACATTCTGCTCTATTTCGAAAAACTTTAACAGGAGAAGAAGAACAACGATATTTCAACTATGATCTCTAAGATTCTTCCACGATCGACAATGCCTACCTAATGATTTTTGAATAATCAACTTTTAATTTCTATATCTGATACTTATTTTATACTGATACTATACTGTTATTTAAAAACTGTGTAGCAAATTACTAGTTTGCTTACTTTAGAGGCAATTATTAATGCAGAAAGATCAAAAGCTCATTAATTATGTTTATACTAAAGAGGATATTATTAATTATTTGGAAACGGTTATTTTCCCATAAATACCATAAATAAGTTGGATTAACCTATTTTTAATGTGCCAACGTTTCGGCTAGAGTTTCTAGCCTTCTTCAGGGCTAAAACAGAACAAGATAACAACCACAGTAAGTATATAAAAATTAAAAAAAAAAGTATAAACAGAATAATTTTACACATAAAATGAATAATTTTACAAAATAGAATTAATAAAATGAAGTGATGAGAAAAGCGGGAAATAAAATGTATACATAGGTAATTGAAAAAGTGGGTAAAATAACATAATTAAGAAAATGAAATAAAAATGAAGTTATATAATGCAAAGAGAAGTATATGAACATATTAGTTTTTTTTTCCCCGGCCAAGACTCCCTATTGGAGTCCTATACTGCCTAGCCATGGTTGGGGGTCAAAAAGTTATTCATTTTGTGGGACCGCCACGCAATGAAAAAAGTCAACATCCCAGGCCGGATTCGAACCGGCACCGCCAATAGACATCATATTAGTAAGACTGTGTCTTAACCAGTGAGCTATGGGCGGCCCAAAACATATTAGTTATTATTATTAATAATAACTAATATGTTCATACTTCGTAAAATTATTCTGTTTATACTTTCTTTTTTCTTTTTTTATTTTTCTATACTTACTGTTGTTGTTATCTTGTTCTGTTTTTAGCCCTGAAGAAGGCTAGAAACTCTAGCCGAAACGTTGGCACATTAAAAATAGGTTAATCCAACTTATTTGTGTTAATCATTGACCGCACCCCCAACCATCTCCTCGTTCATCATCCACGGTCAACTATCTCTCATAATTAAAAATATTATAACGTTCTAATTCTAGTGGGTATTTCAAAATATCTGAAAGTCAAATTCTCACATGTCACACTGAAAGGTTAATAACTAATCTCTGTGTTGTGAAAATTGGTCTGTCAGACTCAGATATTTTATTTTTTTGTTTGCTATTTCTACGGTTTAGTTGGTAATAAACATTATAATAACATTAAAGGCCCAGTGGAAATAAGACAACATTCCATTTCTTTTCGATTTGGAGTAAAATTTCCATGTCTACATCGTTCTCAAAAGAGAATTTTACTCCTTTTATAGTTTTCTAAATTGACATTGAAAATCTAATATTTTAATGAATGAATCATGCCGAATTTAATATAATGTTCTGGACCGTGTAATACTCGGCCTGTTTTTTTCCATTTGCTCACTTATTTTACTTTTCTTGTTCCTTTAGATATAATATCCATATTTATAAATTAAAGGGAACGACTAGCTGAGTATTAAGGCATTGTACTACTAACTCTAAGGACCCGGGTTAGAATCCCGTTGTGGCAGATTATTATTTTAATTATTTTCTATTTCACTGCAGCCGTGAGTCGAATGAATATTCGAGATTCATTTGATTTTAAATGCTTTATTAAATATTAAAAAAAAAAAAAAAAATAATTTTTACCATCATGATTTGGCTCCACACACAATGGTTAACGTCTACGGCACGTGGATTACACTCCAATTCACCTCTGTTCTTCAACCAACTGTAATCTACAAATATATAAAAAACAAACATTACTACACTTATAAATGAGTTATTTGTAAAATATCCAAAGTTAAATTAAGCTAAATAATTATTGGAAAAAAATAAATCCTCTGCATAATCGAAACTTGACCACTAATTTTTTGGAGAGACGTAAATATGATCACATTTTCAAAGATGAATCGCTTAGTATATACTGTCCAGAGCTTTGGCGCCCAACATTTTTATTTGCATACCACAACTAAGGGTTCTACATATGGATGGGTATCACAAGTTCTCTTCCTCTATAACCTTTCATTCTCACAATAATTATTTCTATGTAATTTAGGCACTTATTATTTAAAAATATTTTCTCTCCTTTTGTAAATTTTGAAAACACACATTTATACTGAAATAATTATATTTTGTGCTATAAACATGTATTTTTTCGAGTGACTATGTGCCTTCTAGTAATTAGTCGTTAATTTTCCACTAACCTAATAATTATTTCAGCCTTTCAGAAAATTTAAATTATTGCATTTTTATTTACTTTCTATAAAAAAATTCACGGGAGTAAAAATATTCAGAAAAATGTAAAAGTTCAGCAAACAAATAGGGAATAATACTTCAATAAATAAATCAAAATAAGTAAATAATAGACGAACCATAAAATAATTCACGTAATGATGCACAATCCTTAATGAGGCTTTTTCTTTTTTTTTTTTTGTTTTGGTCGAATTCGCAATTATGGTTAAAAATGAGATTATAAATATAAAATAAAAATAAAAATTATTAAGATGGGATCCCTGGAGCGAAGAACAATATTTATTCCTTGTCTTCCTGATATAGGAAAAGAATTGCTCACACATACGTTAAATCAAACCTTCAAGAATTTTATAGTGTAAAACCTCTGAGTTCAGAAAAATTTTTAGCTTAGTCTTCGCCCATTCCCCCCTCACCATACAATCACTACTAGCACCCTTCCACGTAGTAGCGTGTCGTGGTTTGGGCACCACTTGCCCAGAGAGGTTGATTAGATGAGTAAAATGTGAAACACTATGGTAGAATTAAAATAAAATTGATTTCATCAAATTCTAAACAAATATTTTTGGAATGTTTAGAAACTTAAAAGTGGAGTTTTTTTGCCGATCCTACAATATTTCAAATGATTTAAAACATTTTCAACTCATATATATCTGCCTTCATCGTCTGAGTATTAAAATTTAAATATCTGCTTTACTTATTAAAACCAGGTAAACCATAGAAATTTATTTAATATAATAATAAGGGCTGTTATATTATATTTGATAGAATATGGTTATTGTCGTTTTTGGTAGGTAATTCCACTTTATATATTTTTTATACTTATATTAATGAAATATGGTTCTCATTTTTAGTATTTTGTGAAATACTTTCATTCGATTTTAATCATTCATATCCCAGCGCAGCCCTACAGATGGTGGACTGCGGAACGACCATGGGTGGAGACAACAGCAGAGGTGGACAGGTGACCTGTGGTGTGATCATGTGTACTAAATACCACATAACCCGATGACCATATGACATAGTAAGTAAGTGCCGCCATTAAATATGGACTGGTCCGTGCTGCCTAGTGCGATTCGAGATGGGACACTAAATGCTCTGAAAGAAGACTCTAAACAAATCGGCGGAACACTGAATTTAAAGCCCTAGTCCTACAAGGTGAGGGGTAAGCGTGATGCCAACTAGATTGTAGATCATTAATTTGAGGCAGAAGATTAGGAAAAATTAGCAGGTGATTAAGCCTGTAAGACTTGGTCCTTAACGGCTTAATCATCTTATTGCAGTGGCGAGCTAGCGTCAGGTGTCTGTCAAGAGTGACACCCAGTTATACTATGCTGCCTGCTGGTCTATTCTCATACCCTCCTTAGGGAGAAGACACTTGTTCTTCTGGAAGGAGAAAATGATACAGATGGTCTTCTTGGGACTGACTGTAATATTCAGCCCTTCCAGTTTGTTGGTTATTTCCGTCGTACAACCCTTCTCTATCTGTCATAGAGCTGTCTCTGCATTCATTGAAATATAAGAGATGCCTACATCGTCGGCACAAGCTGCTACAGTAGCCTTGGCTCCAACAGTTTCAGCTGTATATACTGAGAAAAGTATTAGAGATAGAACAAACCCCTGCGGTACTCCACAGACTCGCAATTAAAAAAAATAATAATATTACGAGTAGTCTAGTATCCAATGAAACCAGAAGGAGGTGATGTTTTTTTTTCATTTGAAATTGAATTGTTTCGCTCAATAGAGTTATGACTTTTTTATTGTATCATTTTTCTTAATTAACAAAGCTAAGTCTTGACATCTAGCTGTCGTATGCGGCTACCAAGGACAATAATTTGCAAAATGTATAATTAAATAAATTTATATATGAATGATACTAAATAATTAGTTATTTATTACATGATTACCTTCATTAGCAATACATTTCTCAACAGCGATGGTAGCGAGATCCTTCAGCCATGGAAAAGCCAGATCATTTATAGTAAATTCAGTCCATCTATCGATATCGACTGATCCGTCATCTCCAAGCTAAAAACAAAGAAAAAAAAGTATAATTATAAACGAACTAATTCATCTAATCACGTATAAAAGCTATTTATTTATTTTTTGAGATACGAGGTTTCCTAGGCCATCCCTGATTAAGTACTCACCGCTCCGTAGTTTTTCATCATACAATCTGCGATGCACTGTAAAATGACAGAGACTTAAAAATTATCGTATAATAATATGAACTATTTAATTTACTTTTATATTTTCAATGTATCAATATTTTGGAGTATTTGAAAAAAAAAATTACTTACATAGAAATGATTTTTGAACTTTTTCATACGCTCACAGGTGAAAGGGTCTTTTGTTGGATTTCCTGCAAAATCACAGTATAAACTCTTCTCAATTATAAACGTAATAACTAATTATTGTTTTTGTTAAAATTATTTATCATTCATTAAGATAAAATATAAATTGACACAGAGGTAAATACAGATGATAATGGGAAGAGAGAGGGGAAGAAAAGTAACGAATAGAGAGGAATGAGATTTATGCTGAATTAATTTTGTAAATAGATTATTCAGTTAATAACTATATTGCGAATGTAATCTAAGAATAAGTACAGATCATAACTACGGAAGTCAAATATTTTGCTAAAGAGTAATGATAGATGTGTGTTGCCGGTAAAAAATGAAAATGTGTAATGCGCACCTCACATCTCAGTCATCTCCTCACGTTTTTGTGGATTGGTGGGCGTTGTTGAAGTTATAGTTTTTATTTAAAAAAAAAAAAAATCATGATTGTGATAATCGAAAAAAAGAAAAGAGAAACAGATAACTAGGAACAAACATTTTCTATTTTTCAGTTGCTAAAATTAATTAATTATTTTTTTTTTGCTAAAATTCGTATTTCAGGGCTCCTCTGGATTGGAATAAGGAATATAAATCATTCTTCCCAAAAATACAGTTTAATAAAAGTCGGTAATGGATAAAAATTAATGCAATCGGGAAAGATTGGGTGGTCTAGGAGTTTCCCATTTGAATCCAATGCTTTTATTTTCTCTTTTAGCTATGCATAAATTTCTTTGATATTTTATATTTATTCATTGTTTATTATTGCTAACAATGAGAACTGTTTATTTTTGTCATATTAAAAAAAATTAAGATACTTTAAATGGGGGGAGGGGATCATCATTTAAACCCTCTCAGATCATTTCAATGAGAAATCGACCCCGCTGATTTTAAAAACCACTTAATTTGATATTGAAAAAATCATTTGAATCGAGACAATCCAGAAAAAACAATGCGAAAAATCGATTCTATAAATATCGATAAAAGTCGATATTTAAGTCGATTCTCTGGTAAAAAGGTAAGGTTTAATGAGCACAGGTGATTAATATTTTTGCAAGCAATCTCAGAAGGCTGATGCTCTCATAGCAAACCTCTTATATTTTTTTATTTATTGTGTGGATTGTATGTATTTATGTACAATAATTAAATTTATGTTCGATTTTCAAGTTTCATTTACAATAATATATTGTGATTTCAGGTAAAAAAAATTATAAAGTAATGATTGAATTTTATGAATTATATATAAAATGGTGGTTGCACCTCTTGGAATTACACGACTTTCATTTACCCAACGTTCCAAAATTGACTACATATGTGTGTTGAGTGTGAACCGGGCTGAGCTCTGCTTCCCCCTTGGCGAAATCTTTCCTACGACCGTGAGGCATGGTGTATTTCCGTCATAATATCGAATTCGAAATTTGTACGATCGTAATACTTTCAATTACTATACATACTTCATAATTTTATTGATCAAAAAATAAATAGAATTAATTTACTTTTTAACTAATGTAATTCACCTAAATGTGCATCATAAGGTAAGTTTTTGAGATTATTGGGTTTTTATTTATTGTGGTACTACTTTTTTCAATGAAAACAAAAAAAAACTTATATTATATCAAGGGTATTACATGAATCTGAAAACAGAAACACTATTTTTATTTGTCAAATCATAAATTCTACTTTACATATATTCTAAAATATTTTGTTGTTCCTTTTCAAATTAAAATGATTCATATCAAAAAACATTAAAACAATTGTTTAAATTAATGCTCATGAATGGTGATACTTCAAAAGTGATGGTTGATTTCTATGATTCAAATCTGCTTGGTGTTTTTATTTAATTTTATTTGTTAATAAAATACATTTTAGTTAACCTATTAATATTACTTACCATGGAGTGACCACTCGTTCTTCAACTCAAGTTCACTGTCCAAACATTTTAGGTATATGTCTTTGATTTCCTTGTGATTCGAATGTTCAGTGTTGTTCTCACCACCGCAACAGTGCTGTAAGAAAATTAACACTTGCAAAAGGCTTATATTAATAAAGGAATACTTTCACCAACATCAAATGAAAATTAAATAACCTTATACGGTAAAAGCCCATCTCTGTGGGGACGTTTTCGTTTATGACCTTCATTATTATTATCAGATACAGCTACTTCCCTCACATGTCTTGTACCAGTCACCTGAGGGTGCGAAAAGAACTGTGTGATGTGTTCTTCGGAGAAGTGACCTGTAAAAATAAAGTAACAATAAAATGATATTCACGCTTCTGAAACGTACCTCAAACAGTTTAACTTTAGTAATTAATGAATTCCGATTTAAAAGTTCTAGAAAATAAATATGATTCCATATTTTTAAGGAAAGGCATAGCATCTTTAATGCGCAGTCATGAGGGCTTAAGTCGAAAATATGAATCTTTCAGGAGAGCAAAAACAAAGTTCAAAACATTATGTAAAATCTTATTATTGATATTTTTGTAATTGCTATTTTTATAAAACAATATAAAAAGTAAGTTTATCTGAAGCATAAAGACCTTATTACCAAACGGTAGCTCTGATTTCGTGCTATAAAACGACATAATCTAAAAATGCTCAAAAAGTGACTAAAGCTCATATAGCCACGCATCAAAGATATATAAACCCAAATACGGTTATATTCTTATGCTAATCTTAATTGTTAAGAATTATTTTACTCTACTTCCAGAATATACGATTTCAGTTAAATGTTTGAAGATAAATAACCTTATTATTTTGAAGAAATTCCTTTGAAATGTGTTTCCTATAATTTAAAATTGTAATTATTAATTAATTTAAAATGTTTTTCCGTATTCAATCTGACTTATGGAATGGTATTGAGAGCTGAATATGTTCTCAGTTATTGTTATTCTATGTAAGAAATTTTAAAATATAATAACTCGGTTCGAAGTTTACCAAAAACCAATGAGTATTATACGCGTCGATTATCCTTCCCCTCTTCCCCTACCAGAAAAAATCTTAATTTTCTAATGGTACCTTAGTTCTTTCTTTCATTTCTTCCGCCACCCTACATTATTCAAAACTTTCAAATAACGACAATGTATTCCTAATATCTCAATGAAAAACTAAAAAGAAAATCAGGGATTTTTAAAAGTATGTGCCTGACAAAGATTAGAACAGAATGAAATTTTAATATATATATATTTTATTTTATGCTATGATACAACGTAACCGCCAAAAACTCTTAATGGCATTTAGGAAATTAAAAACTGACACATCATTTTACAGAAATCTCGAATAAATTCTCGAGACTTAAATATATATATATCCTACAAATAGATAATTGGTACAGGATGGCACTAAAATGATGCGTTAATGTGTTTACAAATGTTTGAACTTATGAGGTATCGCGAGATAAGCAACGATGAGTAAACAAGCAAGCCATATTTTTAAAAATAAATAAATAAGCTAGATATGTGAATATTTGCTGTACTGGAATTCCAGTGATACTGCTAACTATTATATATAATTGTGTGGTAAACATCGATATTTGGCCATACATTATGATTCCTGATTTTCCATAATTAATAGATAATACATAAATATTGTGAATTTATTTTCTCTAAAATCTGATAGAACAAATTCATACCCAACGGCCCGATCCCGAAACCGTCCACAGCCCATACCAAAGAGATCGCTGCCAACAAAACACAACTGACTTCCATGTTTGACTGTTAGCATACCCCAAACAGATTCCCTTGATATATAACCTACCTCCCTCCTCCTTCGCTTCTTACCTAACATGTTATAATTACGAAAATTGGCGAATTACCTATGAAGAAGGTTAAACAAATTCGGGATTGTAACAAAGTACTTACGTAAATTTGCCACTGACGGCCGGATGGTATAAAACAACTCATTCAGTTGCAGCTGAGTCATATCCTACACTTGTGAGCCTTCCATTTACACATTTAAAGAATGCAAAAAACGTTCTTTCAAGGCATTCTCTATCGATTAAAGTTTTCGCGACATCCCTCTTATTGAATTGATATATATTGCCTACTCATCGTTTATGAAAGTTTTCAGTTTCACTTTAACCAATATCTACATTTTTATATATCGTCGAGTTTACATGAAAAAGAAAAAGGGAAAAGGGATAGTAAGTGATCATGAGAGAAAATGTCAGAGACGTTTAACGCAAAAGGAATTTGTATTAAAGTATACAGTGGGAGAATCACTGGTAATCCCGGACGCCTTCCTTAAGGCACAATAGAAGATATTTTCTTCGGCGCAGTCCAGAGTCGAGTAACGAACTAGTACTGGATAGTAAAAAGTGATCCGACGCCGTGATTGCTGTATAAGTATATTCAAAGTTATTTCTTCCAATTTTATCTAACTTCTATGTAAAATTTGTAATTTAACCTAGACAACAATATAATTTGGACTGTTTATGTTTGCGTGGGTAATGACGGACGATCTGATTTAGGAAATCCAGAATGTTCATAATTCTACAAAAAAAATAATTGAGATTATTGTCAATTTAATGTATATCACATATATTTGATGGTTTTATGCTGGCATCATAATCTTGAATTTTCTGTTTTTTATATAAAAATGCATATGCATCCCAAAATGGGGATAGATTAATAGCCCGAATCATAGCGAAGACGAACGAAAACCTATTTGATAGTGATGACGCCGAAGCGGTCGTCTGTAGGGTGAAACGCAATATCCTTAATCAGATCCAGGCAGATGAGGAGACACCCTGTGTCGTAGTCAAAGCTAGGTTGAAAAAAGCTTTCGGAGAAGGACGATGGGCCCAAAAGGAAGACATTTTCATGATGTTTAGGGAAATGAAGAAACCTAAGCAGTCGAGTGGTCAGTATGCTTGAGCAGTTAGCGAAGTATAATCGTATAGCTGACAAGCTAAGCGAAATGATGGAGGCAGATCAAGTCGAAGGCCGGATGCAGTTCCTATCGGGAATACTGAAGATTCAGTTAGCGAAAGAACTGGGTAAAAAAGAGGGTTTGCCGTGGGAGCGCTCCTTTGTCTAATATGCTCAGGAACTGATGGACTCAAGTGCTCGAGAGGAGGAAGCCCGAATGGAAATGGAAGAGTCGGGTTGGACGTGAAAGGATTATAATAGGCCGAGGTATACTCATAATCCCATGAGAAAGCGGGAAAATAGGGATAGCGGGAGAGACAGGACAAGGAATCCTGAGAATAGGACGAACCAGGTGAAACACAGAAGCAACGGGAGAAGAAAGGACCGAAAATGCCACGGTTGCGGCAAGATCGGACACCTGGTGGCGCTGTGCCCGTGCACCAGATGCATTGAATGCGGTAAAGTGGGGCATATCGCGAAACAATCCCTCTCTATATATATATATATATATGAGAAGGGAAGTGAACCTCGGTGAACCCATGGAAGTGAATGCCCAAGAGTAAGGAGAAGTAGGGTTCTAAGATCTGGAGGATCGAGAACGGAGTCACCAGGAACTTCCGACGCGTCAGATACGCAGGCAGAAGAAATGCAAAGAATACGAGAGGACTCACGTAGAAATCCCGGGCAGGTATGGAGGCGAGCCCTGGAGAGGAGAAGAAGTTAGGACAACATCTGAAGGGAGTATCAGCGGACAGGCCACCGCACATTAGTTAGCTACAACATCAGAGGGAAGCAAGGTAGTCTGCCTATTATCATCGTGGGAGGAGTGAGATGTCTTGAGGACATTGGGAGCTCAAACACCATCCTATGTCGGGCGGCGTTGAGAACATTGAGTGACGGAAAGAAGACACCTCAGGTTCAGGTATGTGGTTGTAAATTAGTCACCTTGGGTGGGACCTGTAGCGTTATGGGAGAGGCAAGGATGGGGTTGGGTCATCTGGGGGTTGTTGGCGATAAGCTCACACTTCATGTAGTGGGGAAAATGCCAAGTGATTACGAAACGATTGTAGGGTGTGATCTATTGAGAAAGATGGGAGCGTGGAATAAAAATAAAGATGGGCGAGGGGTTATTAATATAGGAGAAAAAGAGTTTGAGTGCCCGCGTTTAGACAGGGATAACGGCATGAGGGTAGGGGCGATAAGCCGCGAGGAGAACTGGAGAAACGGGATCACATTTTTTTTTAAAGAAGGGGAGGTGTGCATGAGATACCCTTAAAACAAGAGAGAATAACGTATGTGAAAGAATGGCGGTATCCTCAGGCGTTACGAGAACATATTAGAGAAGAGTTGGCAGAGTTAAAAAAAAACAGGGAATAATTATCAACAGTACGTCACGCTATAATAGTCCCTTGTGGACGGTCAAGAAAAAGGTGGCACCGGGAGATCACAAAGAAAAATACTGAGTAGTCATTGATTACCGTAAATTGAACGAAAACACAGTCGACGTAAGATATCCCATTCCACGTTTAGAGGACAAGTTGGACAGATTGGGAGAGTCTACCATATTTAGCACTCTTGACCTTAAAGCTGGGTATACCACATTAAAATGCATCCGAAGGACCAGGCAAAAACGGCATTTTCATTCAAGCGAGGCCACTATGAGTTTACTAGGATACCTTTCGGACTGAAGAATATCCCAATCACTTTTCAACGTTTAATGGACGAGTTCCTCCAAGAAGTAGATGAAGCCATGTGCCAGGTGTACATGGATGACCTGATTGTTTTTAGCAAAAACGAGCGCGATCATGAAGCCCATTTGAGAACCGGATTCATCAGAGAATTAGGAAATTTGGCTCAAACTATCAAAGGAGAAGTCGGTGTTAGGGCAGGAACAAATTAGCTTTCTGGGACACACGATTTCAAGTATAGGGGTTCAACCAGACGCGCACAAGGTAGAGGCCCTCCACAATATAGCAGTACCTAGGGACGAAAGGAATTAGGCGTTTACTAGGGGCTCTCAATTACTACAGAAGATTTGTACCAGAAATGACAGAACACTTGGTCTCCCTCAATAATTTGTTAAAGAAGGGCACTAGATAAGTGATGACACCGGCTATGGAAAGCAATATTAGGAAGAACATCATGAGGCTACAACAAGAACCGGTACTCGCGTTCCTGGACATTAGCAAGAAGTTCACAATAACAACTGACGCTAGTGAATACGCATGGGGGGCGGTATTGTCACATAAAAACGAAGGAGGAGAGCGCCCCGTTCCGTACGGCAGCAGGAGGTTAACGGACGCCCGAATCACGGTACCGTGCCCTCGAACGGGAACTATTAGGAATCGTTTGGGTGGTGGAGCACTTCAGACCATATGTGTTTGGGAGGCGATTTAAAGTCCATACCGATCACCGGCCTCTTCCGTAGGTACGAAAACTGAAAGAGTCTGCAGTGCGCGTTACCCGCTGGAAAGAACTGCTCAGTCAATTCAATATGGACATCGTCTATAAACCAGGTAAGGAAAACTTAGTGGCGGACTGGCTCTCTCGTGCAATTATCATTAACGCGGTTGAGGAGGAACAAGTCGAAATGACAGGGGACGTCAGGCAATTCCTTCGGGAATCGACGCCAGGAGAGGGAGAGCCTTCCAATATAGAGGCAAACGAAGAGGAAAATCGGATATCAAGAGACGAAATCTCTACCGGGGGAGGGCCACACGAAATAGAGGAACTGGAGGAAATCATTAATGATAAGAAGCACCAAAAAGTTCTGTGGAAAACGAAGTGACCCGCCATTAACGACTCCAATAGCAGAATTACATCCAAAAAAAGATTATGATACACTGTACATTTGGTGGGATTGGAAACATGTCCTTTTTTTGAGCTCCTCCCGCCCAACCAGACCATTAGTTCTACAGTACACTGTGTCCCATTGAATAATTAAAGGCAGCGGTTGAGCAAAAGCGTCCAGCATTGGCTAATCGCAAAGGCATAGTTTTCCATCACGATAACGCCCGTCCTCACGTGTATTTGCAGATCCGGCAGAAATTATTGGAGTTTGGCTGGGTTGTGATCCCCCACCCACCCTACTCACCAGACCTTGTTCTAACAGATTTTCACTTATTTCGCGCTCTTCAAAACTCTCTTAACGGGAAACACTTTGATTCACTCGAGGACTGCAAAACGTACACTAGTTTATTGCGCAAAAATCTGAGTAGTTCTGGGAGGATGGAATTAAAAAATTACCTGAAAGATGGCAACATGTAATAGATCAAAATGGGTCATATATAATTGATTAAAAATATTTTCAAGAATCTGAAGTTTTTATTGAAATCACCAGTAAAAAACGCTACGAACTTATTTTACAACACAATAGATTTCTATTACTATTTTGAAATCTTTATTGACCACCACTTCCTACAAACGAAAAATTGATATTTAAAAAAAAATTACACAAGGGTAGGTATTTTAGAGGTACTTTAGATAGAAGAGTTTTCTAAACATTTGATATATTATATATACCATGAAAAACTATTTCAACAAGACTTTTCTGATATTAAAGAACATTAAATTGTACATTGATATACTGATTTTAATCAAAGTCGTTTTTGGGAAAAACCAAAAAATAAATTTTAAAATCGATAGCACATAGTGGCCAATATCGCCAACAACCGGCGATCTTGTCGAAAAAATAACTGTCATATCCTAGGCATATACCCGCCTCAAATATTCGATTTCAGGTTTGTACAAATATATCTTTTTTTTAGTTAGGCTGATCATAAATTCACCACAGATAATTTTGCGAAACATGATTATTTTGACTCAGGACCTGAAAATTTGTATTTAGGTCAAAAACTCGAATTTGCAATTTTGCAACATCGCAAAGCTTCTGCTACGTATATTCTATACATAGGTAAGTGAAATTAATAAACAACAAATATATTATACATATTTCTGTTTATTACCAGCTGGACTGATTTGTATCAATATCACTTAATCAATGACTATCCAGTAGTATACTGCTCGTTTACTTAGTGACAGTGCACTTGAATGAACAATAGGCTATACTTTGGGACAGAGCTAGAACTTTTCATTTTATTATTATAAGGTAAGAACAATGAATTAAAACTTATAGTTCTTTAGCAATAAGTTAAGGAACATAGGAATAATAAACTGAGGGCCGTCCGTAGCTCTATCAATCTGAGATCTGCGGGTGGCGCCGGTTCGAATACGGCCTTGGACGTTGACTTGTTTCATTGAGTGTCGGTCCCACAAAATGAAAAACTTTGACTCCCCACTATGAATTAGAATACGTTGGTCCGCAAATATAATTAGGAGTATTTTTGTAAAATGATCTCATTAATGACTGGAAAATTAAAGATAACCATTAGAATAAATACATCACTTGTTTTATTAAAATATTTACACTAACTGGATTAGGGAGGTTATAAGGTACTCAGTGTTGCCACAGTTTCTCCCCCACTTATTTTAAGACTACATTGAATTTTTGGACATCTTACATTCTACCCACTTCACCCAATCACTGACTTCTGCTCCTTATCCTTCATTTCATCACAAAATCCTTGTAGCGAGTAGGTGGCCGACGTACTCGTTGAGGGTGACATCTTAAGATGTTGTTCTGGTTCAGGTAAATCACTAGCTTCCACGTCTGGATCAGGTTCTGACGGGATTATTGCATCTGGACTCTTAGACTCTCGAGCTGGAATTCTTGGAATACTCTTGAATCTTGGAGCTAGACTCCTTGGAATGTCAAATGACTGGCATGGACCAAGTGTTATTTGCTTTTTAGGTTTTAGAACTAGTGTAGCTATCAGCTGATTGATGTGTCTTTTAATAGATCTTCCTGAATCCAGCAAAACTTGGTAATGACGAATGCCCAATTTTCTTTGTATTTCTCCAAATTGCCATACTTTTCTATTGTTTATATACAATCGAACTTGGGTTCTCTCTCCCACTTTAAAAGACCTGCAGGAATTTGAAGAATCTTTGAAGTCTGTGGTATGTATGAGAAAATGGCATCTAACGGATTCCCATCTGGCGATGAAGATACATTTCGGCTGGAGATTTTCCAAGCTAGAGGTGTTGCTCTGTATCGGAAAAGAATTTTCTGTATCTTTTCTTCAATTGGACAAGTCTCATTTGCAGCCGACTTTAGTCTGTTTTTTTAAGTTTGAATGTTACGTTCAGCTAGACCATTTGTAGCAGGATGTTCCGGTGCAATGATCTTTTGAAAGATTCCATTCCCAATTCTTCTGTGGAAGATCCCAAGGATGTACCGGAACTTTCGGAAGATTTGCGCGAGTCCAAGCACAACTTTCCCAACCTTTGACCTAACGCTCGATATCTTTGTCAATATTCGGCCAATAGACATATCGGCGTGCGAGCTGCTTCATTTTGGTTATTCCAAGATGCGTCTGGTGAAGCTCTAATGGAACACTGGAACGTAAACAGCTTGGAATATACACTCTATCTTGCCGGAAAATAATGTATCCACTAAAGTGTACTCGGAATCTGTAGCGTTATGCCTGAGATGTCATGATTTTCACTACCTCTGAATAATCTGTGGCTATTTTCTCTTTGATAATAGCCGCTGTTATTGCATTACTTGAAATATGGAAAAGTGTGTCTGCACATATTTGGTTAACTTCAACACCAATGAGCGCGTCTGATGATGGTCTGGATTGTATGATTGAAGTTCGAGAAAGACAATCAACGTTTTGATTATCTTTCCCTTTCTTACATTTGACAACATAATCAAACCCTGAAAGGAATGATGCATATCGTAGTAACCGTGCAGATGTCATTTGTGGGAGGGGTTTCCGCTGGTGGAAGATCCTGGACAATGGCTCGTTATCCGTGACATGTTCAAAATGTTTTCCGTATAGATTATAATAGAAATGAACTACACCGAAAATTATAGCAAGCGCTTCTCGATCAAGCTGACTATAGTTGGTCTCGAAACTGTAAGTGACCTCGATGCGTAGCCTATCGGCCTTTCCGTTCCTTCTATTATGTGGCTAAGGACAGCGGCAAGTTGTCAAAACAAGTGGCAATGCTGGGTCAAATGGAATAAGAACACGATCGCCACAAAGTTCAGCTTTGAGTTTCAAGAACGCCTCCCCTCAGTTTGGCGTCCATAACCAACGTTTATCTTTTCTCAACAAACACTGGAGAGGATACGAAATCATAGAAAAATCTGGCACAAATCTCGAGTAATACGTCACTAAACCCATGAAACATCTGACGGCATCAATGTTTGACGGGCGTGGCATATCTTGGATTGCTGCAGCCTTAATAGGAGATTTGATCAGTTTATTGTATTCAACAATATCTCCTAAATATACTATTTTTTCCTCTAAGAACAAGCATTTATTCTTGTTCAAATGAGGGTCATATTGAGAAAGTCGCTGGATACACAATTGAAGATTTCGAATGCACTCCTCCCTGGATCCACTGTGTACAATTATATCATCGAAATACGATTCTGTATTTTGAAGCCCTTTTAGAATTTGGGACAATATTCGGTTGAATTCTGATATGGCTGTTTTTATTCCAAAACTAAGGCGATGCATACGAAAAGTGTACAAATTGTCTGTATCATACTGCTATCATCGTAGACTTTTAGGTGCAAATAAGCTTTGTATAAATAAGTGGATAATAAGATCTTGCAAATAAGATCAAGTTTGCAAAAATATCTGGAATTTCGGAGACTTCAGAATATCATCGATGCGCCGAATGGGATGATTCGCCTGAACCAACCGTTCATTTTCTCCACATTTGTAATCGACACAAAGACGTACGTCACCATCTTGTTTGGGTATTACGACCAAAGGAGAGCCCCAATCTGTCGTTGGGACTGGTGAAATGATCCCGTCTGCCATCAGAGCATCTAATTCCTTGTCAACTCGGTCTCTTAAGGCATACGGAATGCTGCGTTCCTTGGTATAAACTGGCTTCACTCCTTCCATGAGTTGAAGATTCTTGATACTTGGAATCCTGGAATGCAACCAACTGTTTTCTTCAAAGATTGGCGAATAATTAGAAATTATTTCTTCAATTGACCCGTTGTTGAAGTTCGATACCTAGACTCCGAATCCATTGACGTCCTAGTAACGCGTCGTGTCCGGCTGGCACGATGTGTAATTCGCCCAGAATCTCTCGTCCGTTATAAGCGACCGTGACGACAATTTTTCCTTTGGGCTGGATGATGTTTCCCGAATATGATCGGAAAGCAATATATGATGCTTGAAAAGGAATATTCAAATTCAGCTGTTGGAACTCAGGTTCGGACAGAAGCGAATATTTAGCCTCAGAATCGACTTCAAACATTTGAGGCTTGCCATTGAGTTGGACTCCAATTATGTATTTGTCACTTTTGGCCATTTCAAACAAGTTGAAGATGGAAATGATCATGTTGAGACCATAAGTGGGGCCATACGCCTCTTGAGATACAGGCATTACCTCAAGAGTGTTGGTAGTGCTCGAATCAGTTTTCTTTCTTGATTCACGAATTAGAGTTGTGACGCATACTTTTGCACAATGTCTAATTTTTGAACAAGACCTACATTTCAATTTTTCTTTCTTCACTCTGCAGTCTTGTATTCTGTGATTGCTTCGCTCACATCTAATTCAGAGGTTGTCTATGCCTAGAGCTCGATAGTCGGGACGATAATTTCTGTTTTGAGGTATTCTTGAATTTGTACGATTCGAACTATTTCTAGAACGAATTTTTGAAAACTGTTGATTTCATTTGTGTCGCTCATTTGTTCATTAAAGTTACGATGACGATGGTATTTGGGCGCTGGTTAAGTTCTCTGCTTTCAATTTTAGCAGCTTCAAGAGCAACAGCTTTTTCTAAAATTGCATCCAATGTTGTAGCATTAGACCGTAAAATTTGCTCACGTAGACAAAAGCGTAAACCACGAATGAACTGAGCTCTCAGAAAAATTTCAGAAACAGAAATAACCTGTTTGCAGTTATCAGCTGTACATATTACGGACAGTTCGCATTCCGCTAAGTCTTGTAGCAGTTTTGAAACAAATTCTGAAATTGTTTCATTATCTCTTTGAAAAATATTTAGAAAATAGTACTGGGCTACTACCACATTTTTTTTGGAATAAGCATTTTTTCTAAATGTATCATTGAGTTCATCGTGTGATAGACTCTTGTCTGGTTTTTCTGGACCCAAAAATACTGCCAATTGATTGTAATGCACAGATCCAATACTAACACATAGAAGCTGTGCAATCTGGGTTTTATCTTTAACACTTTTCATTGTATATTAATTCTCAAATCGTAACAGGAAAATTTTTCTTTATTAGGAAAAAGTTTTGAAATGGTGGAATGCTCGAAAAATCAACTGAACCCATACCTGTTGCTATGGCAGGCTGAACTTTTGAAGCTATTTCATCAATCATTGCTTTTTGTGATTCTTAAATTGAAGCAAGAAGTAATTTAAATTCTTCAATATTCACTGTAATCAAAAATTGTAATTCTAAAAAAAAAATCTTAAAGAAAGTTACTGGAAACTGAAATTTGAAAATTATATACATAAAAAAAACACTGGAAACTGAAATTTTAAAATAAAACAGTCACTGGAAACTGAGCATTGAAAATTAATAAAAAAAAAACTTTCTGTTCACCTCTTCGCCAACTAAAATGATCTCGTTAATAACTGGAAAATTAATGATAACCATTAGAATAAATAGATCACTTGTTTTATTACAATATTTACACTAACTGGATCAGGGAGCTTATCAGGTACTCAGTGTTGCCACATTTTGTACAAGATTTAACCAATTTTTGATGTAATTAATTGAGCCCCTTATTAGTTTATAACATCCCCCCGGCTTAAATAGTTCGATAAGTATAATAAAATAGTTTTTGTAATAATGATTAGGTTGTTTTCAATAATAATAGTTGATGAACATGAAATAAATATTGAAAGATAGTTAGTTGAGCGAATGAGGTGATTGTAGGAAGATGCTTCAGGTGGCGTTCATGACAGGTAGAAAATATCAGATAAATACACTATATAGCTTTGTAAACTATTTTTGTACCTTTTCTGACCGCCACCCGGAAATTTTACCTGCAGTGAAATACAAATATTTCGACGTATATGTTAATTGCTTTATTATAGATTATTAACAAGACATTATTATAGCATGTATATTATTTCAAATCGACAAACTATTTCATTTTGTATTTTGATTGTAATCAATCTATTTAATCTTAAAATGCGTACAAAGTTTCGAATTCCTAACATATTTCTTAATTTTTTTCAGACGGTTATACACATTGTGTCCATTTTCCCAGCTATAGAAATCGATTAGAAACAATAAATTAATAAATATCAATGCCACAAGGCGAGCCCGGTGTGGTGAAGACACTCAGCCGTGATTACTTCGCCATGAAACGAGACTTCATAGACCTGGATTACAAATTTTTTAGTGAAAAAAATGTTGATTTAAAGAAACTTTACCTAAAAAGAAACAGACGGATTTTCAGACAAATTATGATGATTTTCTATATGGTGGACGTTATTGAAAATATGCTTTATTGCGACGATCTCACGACTTGTCCAGTTCAATATTACAGGCTTAAGCAAAAAGTGGACAAACCGACCGATGATGACGAACGTCTGAATCGGGAATTGATACACTTGAGGAGAAAGAGGTTGTATTCAAAGGTGATTAGTATGTCAAAAATGTTTATTTGACTGGTCTTATGCACTAATAAATTCATTTTATTAAAATAATATGTTCATTTTATGTGAAAATAAATATATACAGGTAAGGGTGCAAATGTGAAAACGTGGAGGGGGGGGGGAGGATTTTGTATATAGCGTTATTGACTTCATATAAGCTGCATTCTTATAAGATGAGCGAATGTTGTATTTGTTACAATACTTATCTACTCTTCCTACATGTATTTATTTTTGAGGTTCAGATGCAGATCGGTTCGTGTCGGTGAATTCTATCAACATTCGGTATTCCTCTCCTTTATCAGTCTAACTTATTCAATCACTTAATTTATTTTCATTCTATCATATTTTTTTTTTTCATTTCTCTATGAATCATTAGAATTGTTGTTTTATAAATAAATAAAAAATAATGTAATTAAAACGTTATGGTTAGGTCAGCATATCAATGCTAGAAATTTTCGGGTGTTCGGATACATATAATCTATGGCTTTTTAAACGAGCTTAGCAAATCTGTGATTATTATTGTATTGTTGTGGAACCATGACAAAAACAAAAACAAGTGAAGTGCTGCTACTGCACTGAGTTCAGCAAGGAATACGTCACATAGTTTAATTTTAATGTAGTTTAATTAATTAAGTACGTTGAATAATTGGTTACGAAAAATGATGCTGATGATTGGTCTGATTTAAATCCGTCTTTGTATATTATGAAGGCTTTTGAAACGTTTTGAAGAGGGAGGTAAAAATTGGATTTATTTTCTGATGTTTCGGTTTAAAGTTTGATTATTTGGAGGAATCTAGAATAGTTTTAGTACGTTGATGGGTCCAGGGTGGAAAGTCATTTTAGGATTTATAAATTGTTATCGTTTTGAGAAAAGAGATTCTTTTTAATTCCTGTTCTCTTGATAAAACGTGAGGAATTTAGCCTTTAAAATATATTTGATCGACTCTGCTATCGAAATACTTTCTAGATCGATAGGAACTACTATCACTAACAATACTTCACCAAGGAACATAAAAAGTTTTAGAGAAAACAACTTACCTCGTCACATACAAGCGTTATTAACAGAAAAACGCCGGGCAAGAGCGAGGTGGCACAGAACGAGATATCCCTCGGACAAAACTCATTACAATACATTGACTAACAGACTAAAAGCAGAAATTAGAAAACACAGAATACAAAATTTCCAGAACTAAACAGAAAACATTAATACCACTGACAAATCATTATGGAGAACTACTAAAATACAAATCCTTCAAACATTCACTTCTCACTGAAAATAAGACTTGGACACGATCAGATGAAGAAAAAACTCAAATGTTCGGTGAACACCTCTTCAAAACTTTTAACCCCCATCCTGATATCCTTAATCCAATCCATCTTGAACATGTTGAAGCAGAGATTACAATACCACTCCAAATGACCCTTCCTCCTAATGCCTTTCATCCCTCAGAAAACATCATCCACCAATTACTTTCTAGCTCTTGGCCACGATCTTATCACAGATTCTGAAACAGCTCCCTCGTAAAGCCATTCTATTCCTAACCTATATCTATGATGCTACACTCCGATTCACCTATTTTCCTGACCCTTGGAAAATGTCTATAATAAAAACGTTTCCCAAACAATTGAAAAGAAGAAATGAAAATATGTTCATCACGAAAGATTGTTTCATGAACAGTTTCGTGATGTTTGATTATTCTGTTTTTGTTTTTTTTATACTTCCACCTATATATGGAATGTATTGCGATCGGGAAAAGTTTCGAATTTGAGTTGCTTTTCAGAAATACATGTTTTGAGGTTCCAATACAAAAAAATCCATCTATTTCTCTGACCCTTGAAAAATGTTTATAATTAAAATGTTTCCCAAACCACCAGTTTGGATTTAGAACATCTCATCTCATCTCATCTACCATACAACAGAGTCATCGAGTGGTTGATGTGATATCTTCCACATTGGAGCGCGGTATGCACGGGAGTCTTCCTAGATGTTGAACAAGCTTTTGATCGAGTCTGGCATCCAGGTCTGCTCTATAAACTTCGTCAATTCCTACTCCCTACATATTTTCTTATAATCCGCTCCTACCTCACTGATAGAACCTTTAAAGTAAATCATAACCTAGCCTACCCATCTCTCTTTTCTCAGTTCGCCGGTATTCCTCAAGGTAGTATCTTAAGTCCCATTCTTTATACGGTTTATACAGCTGACATCCCAACCCATCCTAACAACATACGCTGATGACACATTTATACTGTCTGTAAACAACGACCCAACTAATGCATCACAAATACTACAGACACACATAACATCTATTGAAGAATGGTGTCAAAACTGGAGAATCAAAATAAATCCTGACAAATCCCATTAGATCACCTTTACTTAGGACAGATTCGATACTTAGGACTCCATTTCACAAGAGACTTACTTAGAATCCACACACAAGACTGAAACGACAAGAAACTGCTCGTAGATTCCGATTGCTACAACACTTACTAGACAAACGCTCTAAACTTCCCATTCACTACAAAAAATTAGTATACACTACGATAATCAGACCAATTTGGACATTCGGCCTGATGGACTGTATAGACAGCTTAGAAAATTATGGGGAATGTGCTAAACCAAAGAAAGTACATTTTTGAACGTATTTACGTATCGTTTTAGTATGCTAGTTCTATCGTTACCCCTGGAAGTACGGTTTATCAAGCGAAATATTTTTAGTTTTTTAGTCGTCGTTTTTAGTAAGGAGACATAATGGTGCCAAGTTAGACTTCTATCGAATGTTAGGCCTAGAAATATATGATAATCTGTGTATAGTATTAGGGAGATATCTAGAAATAGATTGTAAATTTTGTTTTATACTAAAGTGAAGGCATTTTGTTTTTTCAGTGATGTATTGAATATTATCAGCTTATGACCAATGTTGCATCCTGTTTGTTGTATATTGTAATTTAAATTGACATCTAGAACACTTCCAAATTGATAAAATATTGCCACTTTGGTGTAACTCCACAACAAAAATGCTTAAGTTCCCTTAAAAAAATTCAGTCCTAATTCATTTATAGCCAGAGAAAAAAGGATGGGACAAAGGACACAACCCACAGATACCCTATTAGTCTGTATGTGTTTCTGAAATAGGTCATCTTATTTGTACCCAATAATGCTGATTTGTCAGAAACTGTTTGATAATCAAGAAAATTTGTCCATTGATTCCTGAAGATGGTTTATGTTGTCAAATCCCTTCAGTATAGCAAAGAAGATAGCTAATTATTTGTTACCTGTCAATAAACACATACTTCTGTCTCGGATACTATCAAGTAATTAATTGTGGACCATTTCATTTTATTTTTATTTAAAAATTGTCGAATTCGTAATGTATCTTCCGGGTACAAGTGCAGTAGTTGAAATAATACTTTCTTTAACAAATAAAATTTAAATAGGATTAATTATTTCAATATTGATAGTTCACATACAATTTGACAATACTTGTACATACATTTTTGAAATGATAAAAATGATGGTTAAACTAGAATGTTTTGAAAAAGATAAGAAGTTCACAGAGATATTTTTGGAACAAAGAAGCTCCAAGGCCCTCTTGTAAAATAAATTAACTGAAAAGTTTCCCAAACTGCAACTTGACTTGATTGAAATGTAGGTTTAAAAAAGTTAAATTTTCCATTAAGTTGTTTTAAATAATACCTACATATATGATTTATTTTAAGTTTCTAATTTCAAACTGTTTTTGTTTTATAATTTATTTATTACTCAGTATTGGACGCTGGGGGTGGTGGACACAAATAAAATGTTTTTAAATGTTCTTACTGTTTTATTAGTTACAGTTAAATAACATAAAACGTTCTTACTGTAGTGGGAACAAACAACAAAATACATACAACTAAGCCTTGGTTGCAACTTGACAATCGATATATTCACAGTTTGCCAGAGAGCAACATGTATACAATAAAAAATGAATTTTTACATCTCACTTTAACACACCCTCTTAAATATTGATTTTTTATCAAATTTAGTTTTATATAATTTTCTTACAAAAACAGGGTTAATAGAATTTTCATTTTACATATATCAACAAAATAATTTTTAAATTACAATATTATTTTTGTGCACAGAAAAAACTTTTATGTTACAATTTTTTGATTTTAGGTTTCACAATCACTTCACTGAGTCCTAGGTTTAAACATCTTCAACTGGTCTTCTGGCCTTTTGTAGATGATTTGGACTTCTCATCTTTCCACTGTATCCAGACTTTTCATAGTCAGAATTTGTGAATGTTGCTACTCAGATGAGCAGGTAGGTAGATACCTGCAGCCATAAAAGGAATAAGAGAAGAAAATAAAACATCACAAACCTGTATTTGTTAAAGACTGTATAGTTGGAGTTAGTGAAGAACCCTTTGGTGAATACAAACCGTTTGAACCATTAGTTTATGTTGAAGAACATGAAGTTACTAAAAGAACATTTAAAAACGAGTTGAGTCTTGATTCAGGTTCTGATGATGAAAGTGGTGACGCATTGATGGTGTAGCGAGAGGGGCGGTTCGGCCACAACTCACCAGAGAGCAGCACCTCGAGCCTCACCGAAGCTCTTAAATTTACATATTACTTTATTTTGTAAAAAACACATTATCATTTTTATATATTAATAATTTCTGTATATAACACTTAACGAAGTCGATAAAATGATTAATAAACGATACCAAAACAATGCACGAAACTATCAACGAACCGACCGGTCACAGCCACATGGACTAGGCATATAAATAAGGGGCTAATCCCCTCTACGATCTTTGATCCACAGCCTTACCCAGGTCTAGTCGTAGCACTTGTTGCTTATACTCTACTTGAGATAGAAAGGTTCATTACCAATCGGATTCTCACAAGAGTTGTTTTTTAGTACGCACACCCTAGACGATGGTCTATCTCCTCTCCTCTCCTCTCCAGCAATCTTAGACCGTCCGCTTCATCTCGGCAACTAAGATTGTAACCTAATCCTTAGCAGTTACACTTGTCCGTTCGCTTCATCCGTTCGGCAACCAGTGTAGTTGATCCCGTCTCTCCACAGCTCTAGTCCGTCCGCTTCATCTCGGCAACTAGAGCTGCACCTAGCCTTATTAGCTTACTTGTCCGTCCGCTTCATCTCGGCAACTAGAGCTGCACCTAGCCTTATCAGCTTACTAGTCCGTCCGTTTCATCTCGGCAACTAGCAAGCTGGCTCCTATCTTGACAGTTCTAGTCCATCCGCTTCATTTCGGCAACTAGGAGAACCTCAGACTCTCTTACCTTGACCTCCTCTACCTGCGTCAGTGTCCAGGGCTCATCCTCTGGCACGGCCGTTCCTAAATTACTTACTGAATACGCCTTGTCGAGACCGTTCTGTAAAGTGGATATCAGGCTGGAGAACCGCCTAAGACTAGACAACAATGGAAATAAAAGTAGGAAATGGAAAGCCTATAGAAGAGGATAATGAAAATTTATCTAAAGGTGAAAGAGAACTGGAAGAACAAGCTGATACAGGAGACCAAAACAATTTGAGACTTGAGTTGGTTCATTAAGATGTACAGATAAGTCTAGAGAAGAGCAAAACACAGATAATTTAGAAGGAAAAAGTAAGAAAGTGGATTCCGAAGCAGATAATTTAGAAAAAAGTACGAAATATACAGGTACTAAGAAGAAGAAACCAAGAAAGAAAAAGGGATTCAGTGTTTCAACAAATACAGTTAAACTTTGTGTTGATCCAAATGTTTAAAATAACTTCAAAAAATCTGACTATGAAGAGTTTGGATGCAGTGGAAAGACGAGAAATCCAAATCATCTACAAAAGGACAGAAGACCAGTTGGAGATGTTTGAATCTAGGACTCAGTGAAGTGATTATAAAACAAAATAAAAAAAATTATAACTTTAAAGTTTTTTCTGTGCACAAAAATAATATTGTAATTTAAAGATTATTTTGTTAATGTACGTAAAATAAAAATTCTGCTAATGCTGTTTTTTGTTAGAAAAATTATATAAAACTGAATTTGATAAAAAATATAAATATTCAAGAGACTGTGTTAAAGTGTAATGTAAAAATTCATTTTTATCGGTTGTTGAGCTAAACCGTTGCTAACGGTTTTGTAACAGTCTGTAAGGTAGTTCCGTTCAACAGTTATTACATTTGAAATGATCATATCATCTGGTATATCATTGCCCAATGATTTTAATATGAAAGCTATATTTTCGATTGAGCTTATATTGGCTTGCCAAGTCTATCCCAGTCTTAAATATAAAATCAAAGAATTCTTGCAAAAGTTCAAACTTTTGCTGAGAAATATTTTTCTCATATGTTACATATTCTGGTATACGTTTGACTTGCAGTAATACAAATAAAAATATGAGTCAATGCTCTCTGATTTACAGTGGTTACAATAAACCTTTGGGCTTTAGCATCACTTTGCATATAGAGATTATATTCTTTACTTTGCTGGTTTCTGGTGATCATGCTACCGAGCGGGACGGCCTGCCAGCTCGACAGGTCAGCTGTGAATATATCGAATAAGCAGCCCCGCATCGAGAACGGCGTCGTTACCAAAGGGAGGAGGATGATTAGTGGCGTGACCACTCTTGCAAGTATCCCAAGAGCTCAATGACGACACTCTGAATAGGTGTGTGTGAACCATTGCAGCCTCCCCTGCAGAGCGAGATCTAAAAATCTCATCTCACTGCATCATTGCAGCAAGTTCTACATTTGCATCTTAATCAGCTTCAAGGTTGTGGTATCCTGTTTGCAGTATCAAAAATGGATTAGCACCTCTTCAATGAATAGTGAACCCAGTCATTAGAAACAATATTCAATAAAATATAAAGAACTGCCAGCACTCTAATTAAAGCTAGTTTAATTTACTATGAAGTAGTCCATGACGTTTATTTTCGTAGAGATAGTAGTTTTATTGATATTTTCAAAAATTATATACAACTTGAAATTAACATTTGTGAATTTATTTTGCCGTAGCGTAAAAAAGTACAAACTGTTGTCTTTACACATAAAAATTCGAATATTTAAAGGGGGAAAGGCTAATTTTTTTTGTCTTACTCAATTATGTGACTAAGACAAAAAAAACTTATAAAAGTGTTTATAATGGTAAATTAAACACCAAATGGAGTTCGCAGATGGAGTTACCAAATGTTCAGCAAATTATTTATTAATCATAATACAAATAACAATAAGTTCTGCTGAGTTCTACTCATGCAAACTGCATCAGTAAGCAACCAGCCAGTTAAACGCCTCCTTTAGACCTCAGAAAGTCTGACACAACTTTTTCCCTATTAGCAAAGTGTAAAGCAGTCCACCCATTATCAGCCCTAGTATCAAGTGGAGCGCCATGCTCAACTAGCAAGCGCACCACGGCCATGTGGCCCCATTGTGATGCCAACATTAACGGTGTGAAGCCACCAACTGAACATAATGTTGGGTCTGCCCCGTGTTCCAATAGCATTTTTACAACTTCAGTGTGTCCTCTTTCTGCTGCCCAATGTAGTGCAGTCTTCCCGACCGGACCTTTCACATCCACCGCTCCTCCAGCATCAAGCAACGCTGTTGCGATTGGACAATGTCCTTTCACCACTGCACAGTGTAAGGCAGTCCTCTGGCCTTCATCTTTCAGATCCACGGTCGCCCCTGCAACTAGTAGTGCTGCTATGACTTCAGTGTGTCCTCCCCTAGCTGCACGATGTAAGGCAGTAATTTGCCTTATATCTTTGGAGTCTACCGTCGCTCCGGCACGAAGCAGCGTTGACACAACTCCACTGTGTCCCCGTTCAGCTGCACGCTGTAAGGCAGTCCTCTGGGCCTCATCTTCAATATTCACCGCCGCCCCGACACCGAGTAACGCTCTTACCATTGCAATGTTTCCTCTCAGAGATGCAAAGTGCAAAGCAGTCCTTTGGCTCTCATCTTTCATGTCCACGGCCGCCCCTGCTACTAGTAGTACTTTTACGACTTCATTGTGTCCTCCCTCAGCTGCACAAATTAAAGCAGTCCTCTGTCTAACGTCTTTGGAGTCAATCTTCGCCCCGGAATGAATCAGAGATATTGCAACTGCAGTGTGACCCCTCTCAGCCGCATGGTGTAAGGCAGTCCTCTGGGCCTTATCTTCGATATGCACTGCTGCCCCGGCATCGAGCAACGCTGTTACTATTGCAATGTTTCCTCTCATCGCTGCTAAGTGTAAGGCAGTCCTGTGGGTCTCATCTTTCATGTCCACGGCCGCCCCAGCAACGAGAAGAGCGTTCAGCATTGCAGTTTGCCCATTCTCAGCTGCACGATGCAAGGTCCACTGGTCTTCGCCTTTTATAGCCACCACGGCTCCGGTATCTATCATTCCTGTCATAATAAAGGACCTGAAAGTAGCCAAATCATAAAGTTAAAAAAATAAATACATAAAATGAGTTCTATATCATTGATCAAATATGAATAATTTGTAATATTTTACAACGTGGTAGCCTTTTATAGTTTATCAATCAAAACTTTGATATCAAAGATCTAATAAAAATATAAAGTATAAAACGAATAATTTAAAAAACTTAATATTGTTTTTAATTACTTAAATTTAATATTGTTCTAAAAATTGTCCCACCATTATTTAATTAATCTTTAAAATGATTGGAATTGATATTATTTCGTCCTCAGAATAGAATGTATAATTCTATTAATTAGTGAAATATGCCCTAAACTTACATTTAAAACTCTATCCTACTTTTCCAAATTATATAAACATGAGTAGTTAAAATACTTATTAAATATCATGATAAATCATTTTGAATTATATTTCTTTAAACTAATTAATTATAAACGAATTATATTTCTTATTTTATTTGACTTCATTAAATTGCCAAAACCAATATTCTTTTTATTTAAATTTCATTTCAAAGTTAAGTATTATGGTTTTATTGTTTAGTTAAAATTTAGTAATTATCACTTCATTCACGTCGTAATTATTTAGGCAAAGTTCTAGCTATATTGGTGTTATTGGTTTTACACCACCACAGAAAGTTTCTTTGTCGTAATGATTTTGACCAATCTACAAAAACTAGGGGTCCTTGAAATACAGTATAACAGAACACATTACCTACAGTAGGGGTCTTCATGATATTTAATTTAACATGTTAAAGTGTGTTAAATGAAAAAACGTATGCTAAATGGAGAAATATTTCCATCTTTTACCATATTAAAACGATACATGTAACATGGCTGAGTCTGTTACTAGGTCTGTTAAATGGAGAGTGACGTCACGAAACAGACCAGCTGAGCTTGTCACCCGTTTTAATTGTTGTCGTGTTAGGTTACTTGCTCGTAGTTTGTGTTTTTTTTCTTTTGTTTTATGTTTTGGACTTTTTAAAAAATACAATCAGTAGCCAAACTTTTACACTTCTACTTTTCACTTATTATACAACATGTTGTAATAACAACTTAGAAGTAAACAATAACATGAAGTTTTACCGTACACAGTTGAAATATTAAAAGGAAAGTAATAAATACCACGACAAATCATTTGTTAAAATATAATATAAACTGGCTAATATTAATTATTATTCCCAATAACAATATATAATAATATTAAATAAAAGGAAGGAATCGTTTGAGAAGTAGTTTTTACTCGAGAAATCAAGCAGTAAGGTTCAAAAAGTATTATCGACAGAACAGAATGAGACATGTCTTTTATTATGTTATATCCAGCAATACAGATCCAAATTATTTAAGTAACTACTTACTGCAAAGTAATAATACAGCGATACTAGATTCTACTAACCGTTGTAACCAAAGTGACCGGAAAAAATATTTATTCATACTCCAAACTCTTATCGTTGACTGTGACAAGATTAGATTTAATGTAAACAAACGGAAATAATGCATTTTCTTGATAAAACACGATAAATATAAGCAATATGTTAATTTACAAGTATTTAGAAGACCTAAGGCCTTGATCTGGATTGTTCGAAATACATCTTCAAAAATGTAAGGGTGTGAATCGCTAACCATAAGGAAACCCAAATCAGTCATTTTTAACATTAACTTTTTATATGTAAGAGGATGGTCAGGGTTGCGGTCAAAAGAGAAACAAAAATAGTTTACAACTATTTATTTTCCGACGTTTCGCCCCCCTTTTATTATAATATTAATAAATCACCATTGGTTTTAAGCTATTTTTTTTAGTACAGTTATTGATTTAATCACCGAAATATTTCCACGGATCTGAAATGTTTAATTTTCTTTGTATAACTTTTAATTTATGATGCTCATACATTGATACCATAGTTCATCAATGCTCTTCATGTTTGAAATTCATTTCCTCAGAGACAAATAGATAAAAAGGGTAATCAGTCAAGAACATACTTTACAAAGGTTTTAAATTTCCATAGATTTAAAATATAATTTTCTAAAATACATACTAAAGAAAAATAAAGCATCTCCATAGCATTATGTTTTGATTTGCCTAAATAACATTCCATATCTTGGAACAAGAGGTTATTCTGTCTTTTTTTTCTTGTGAAGGGAGCCTATAAGCTTTACCATATAATATATTATTTTTATTTTAACCAATTAATAACCAGAGTTGTGAAAACGCAATGCACAGAAATGTACACAAAAACAGAGATTGAAATACCTGTCTTTTCAACATACATGGTTGAATCTGTGTTGTCAGATTTTTCACTTCCATCCACCAGATCATTTAATTAGTCTATAGGTTCCACTTACTACCTCATTCTCTACACACAGTGTCCCATTTATTATTAGTGTTTTTTTTTTTTGGAATTTCATTACTGTACTTTTTATTCTAATGAAACTCTGGAATTTCTGATGCATTTTTTAACACTTCAAGGAAATTATATGTAACAGTATGTGAAAGTTAATTCTTTGGAAAATTCTAAATTCAACATTGCATTTTAGCAACAATGGCTGAATACAAATTTTCTTGTGAAAAAAATTCTGCCCCTTAATCCGCTAGTAATAGTAATTAAACTAAAGTATCTTGACTGAATGTAAAGAGACCATTAAATTTACTGTAATAGTGAATTTCTTGTCACCTAACTTAAACATTTAACACCCTGATGCTAGATATCACAAACTAATTGTGTGCATTTATAAATTGTTGGTTTATCAATAAATATATATGTACAATGTCTAAACCTTAAGAATTCCCTCTTTAAAAATAAACAGGTTCCTCAAACATTAATGTCCAATTTATATCAGAGCCATTTTCAAGATTGAAAATAATAACAATGAAACAGGGCTTATCACACAATAGTCCATAATTAGCAACCTAAAATGGGTGGCTTACTTCACAGTGTTGCTAAGTACATTTCCACTATCTTTACGAAAAATACAATTAAAGGTTCTTTGTTTTAGGAAAATTAATAGAAACATTGTAATCTTCCTAAAAGAGAGTATCTTCCTTATATTGTTAGTAAAGCAAGTGGAAATGCACTTAGCATAACTGTGAAGAAAGCCAATATGTTAATGAAATAAATTTTATATGAGTCACTAAGTACATTATACCAACATGAGTTATGTAACCTCAACCTACACTTTCCAACATATAATTCAGTTGTTTCTTACGACAGCCAGTGGCAGCAATCAAAGGAGCTGTCATTGAAGGAGGGTTTAATTTAGGGATAGTTTTAATTTTATAGTTTCAAAACATGTAAAAAATAGTATCGAGTAATTTGAGACAACCAACTTCAAGCAGTTCACTCAAAAAATGGTAACAAAGTTACAGACAGAAATACTTATCTCATTTAATATTGTATAATTTTGCAGTATTATGGGCCCAAATTGATTCAAAACATTTATGGGATCTCACTAAATAATTTGAAACAATCAACTTGGGTTGTTCACTAAAAAAATTGTTACAAACCAGAAAATGAGCATACTATGAAACAACCCTTAACACAATACTCTCCTTTTGGATCTCTCGCAGATAGATAAAAATGCATATCAGCCATTTTAAAGATATATGTCAGGTAAATACAATGTATTGTACACCAGTGGACATCATATCAGTACTATTCATATTTAACAGAATTTTAGGGTTTAACATAGGAATGAATACGTCACGTCATAGGTGACCAATCAGGATAAAAGTGATCGAGTAAAATCTTAGCAAAGATGAGTTTTCTTGCAATCCACAATCCACTCCAGCAAAATGTCAAAACAAAATTTTCACTTCAGTATTATTGTGAAATTATCAACCATTATAAGCTCATTTTTAATTTGACAACTTGAACCATTTCTATGTGTGGATTAGGGTGGATTAAAAATTTCAAAACATCTTCTGAGAGCTGTTTGTACAGGCTAGAGTACAGTTAAAAATACTCTAGTACCAAAGTTGTAATTTATATATTTATCTTAAAAATAGGTCAATATTAGTAAAATAATGTTAAGATGTAACAAATAAACTAAAAAGTTAAATTGTTATGTAACACTGTTGTTAAATAAAAAGTATCAATATAAATAATTATTGCTATCCTTTTTATTATTGATTATTAATTTTATTATTGTTTAGTATGGTTAAACTATACTGAACAATAACAAGATTAATATCATTAATTTTTGAATAATCAAAACTGCGATTAAGTGTTCAAGCGAGTCTTTTTTGATTCCAAGAGATAATTGTAATTGGAGAAAACATTGCTAGCTTACTGTAGTTCTAAAAGTTTAAATTGTCAAGTGTTTCTCTAAACTCAATTCCTTAAATTATTTTTAATATATCAGAATTGTCAAATCATAAAAAGTTGGTAAAAGAACATTAAAAACCTGACTTATATTGTTAGCTTAGTGTCATAGATAATTTGTGTTTAAAAGATTACATAAAACTTTGTTATACACAGTAAGCGGATATTCATCAAACAGATATATACATACAAGCATACTTTGCTTGAAACTCCCAAGTCTGATTCATAACTATGTATAGCAAACATTTCATTGAACAGAAATGATGTAGTTTTAGTGGTTTCTTGATCCTTAAATGATCTCTGCATTTTTTTGTTTCACAAATTATTCCGAAGGTCACATTCAAAATGCAAAAGAGCTTTAAATAAATCTGAAATATTACACTATATATGATTTTTTTATTACTAGAGAAAATATTACTAAACTTATTTGGTTTAATAATTGCACTACGAATAACACAATATTTTTTCACTGCAGGAAAATTGATTGATAAACTCTGTTAAACTAAAATATTTATTTTTGTGCTATCATAAGAACAATTTTTTTTTTTCAACTTTATGCACATTTTCAAGTAATATACCATAATATATTAATACATTATCACTATTCACTAAGATTTATTTTATACTTGGTAAAAATTGTTTGAATTGTCAAATATTTCAACGATTTAATATTTTATTCAGAATAATATAAGAAGTTATATATATGCTATTTTATGTGAAAGAGTTAAAATTATAATAGAAATTTCCTAAAAACATTTTAACTGTTTTTAAAGTAAGTGTGTAACATCAACTAAGCCAAACATGGTTTAAAAATCCTACAGCAACTGGTAACATTGATATATGCCATTATGTCATTCTTATTCTCTAAGTAATTATTTCATTTAAGTATTTTAGGGTGTCTGTATTTGTAGCATATATTCTGCATTTACATATCACACCATCGATTACTTATATTTTGAAACATTTCTAAACCTAGTCCTTATCCATAGTTCAATTGTTGAAGGAATTTCCTATTGTGTGTCTATTTCTATTAGTTTAAATCGTTATGATATATATTTCTGTTTTGATTATGATTTTTTTTTTTATTGTCTTAATGTTTATTTGTCTGCAATTTTAATATTACAATTTATATTTTATTTGTTATGTGAGCACAATATTTGTCAGGAATCCTATAAATTTAGACAATTTATAGATACCTCCAAAAGTTATTAAATAAACCGCGCAAAAGTTCAAGTCAAATGCTTGAATTGTAACAAAATATAATCTTTACATACAACACAAAACAATAGTTCAATGATCAGATTTAAAATACAACAGATCATAAAGTTAGAATGTAAACAATATGCTTCACCACCTTAGGACAATCTATAACAACAAGCAGAGCAATGTAACCTTCCACTATATTCTTTCACTTCAGTTTCGATACTTAGCAATGTTGATAAATATTTTTTGTGCATCTTATAAAATAAATAGTTATGTATTTTTTTTTTAGTAATGCATGTATATGTAAAAGTTTTTCTTGTTCTATAATATTTTGGAATACTTACAGTTTTAATTATAACCGAATTTATAATTGCTAATAATACTGTGATATTGCTAATTTGTGCTGATAATACTTAAGTAATGAAGGTACATGTTTGGAATTTTATGCTGCTTTATTCTAATAATTTAATTTTGTGACATCACAAGAATATAGCAACTATCTTTAGAATCTATTTGATAAACAAACTTTTGTATATTTTTATCCTCAATTGTCTCTTTCATTTATGTTTTTTCTTTTTTTTTTAATTGATTTATTATAGTTGTAAACTCGAAATAATAAATCTTTATATCTGAATTTTTAACGTGCTGGATTAATCTTATTCACCATTTCAATTGGTAATAATTATAATTTATGTCCTTTATTCGGTGTCCTTTCGTTATTTCATGTTCATTATAATACATATGAATCTTAAAAGCATGTAAAATGTTTTTAAATAATTTAAATTAATATTTTTGCTCATTCTCATAAGATATAGAACACAAATGTTAACAATGATAGGAACAAATTGTTGAATTATTAAAATATAGTGTTGACAATAAAAATAATTTATATCAGAGATAAAATTCAAAATAATGTTTATATTATTGATTTATTAGAGTGTACTATTTATTTTTAGAATGTATTACACGAAAATGGGTTTAGACCTGGAAAAGTTGTTCTCATGATATTATAAGAACATATATTTTAATCATAAATAATTTCTTAATCGAATTACCTTTAATTCATAATTATAATATGATATTTACTTTAGAAAAATAGTCTAGTCAGAAACAACAATTAGGAAGAATAAATTGTGAATAACACAATTCTATAAGTTATTAAAAAATGTGATTTATGTTTTGAATTTTATTCATAAAACTATCCCTGTTCATATATATATATTCCATTGGAAATATCAAAACAATACTAAGTAACCAAAAGATAGATGTAAAAGGAGAAAATATACGTTTACAGGCTATTAGTTAATAATGAAATAAACATCAACATATAATTAATGAATATACACAAAATTGATTAGGTATCATATTAGTTAATAAGCATTTACATTTGGATAAATTTGATAAGCGAAAATTTTGTTGTTAGTTTACAAATCATTTAAGTAACTACCTTTGGAAGAAAGTCTGTTATGAGAAGACATAGAATAATCAAAACCACTTCATTTCAAAATTTCAAACGGTCAATATCCCATTTCACCTCTGCTAGTTGAATTAATAAATTTGCAACTTCATATCAAAAAAATACTGCAGTACTCAACAATCAAACATTGAAACCTTCCTCAACCTTCTATTTACTATCCTGCCCCAGTGTAACCCGATTATACAGTGTTACTTTCTTCTTCTAGTTCATAGGTCCCCCCCATATTTACTTTAATTCTAATAGATCAATCCATACCATTTCAACGAATGATGG
The DNA here is from genome assembly GCF_000696795.3 of Halyomorpha halys. Lineage (NCBI taxonomy): Eukaryota > Metazoa > Arthropoda > Insecta > Hemiptera > Pentatomidae > Halyomorpha > Halyomorpha halys. Next base: position 574,393 of record NW_027112099.1, on the reverse strand, counting down.
TTGCTCACATTTTTTTTTTACTTATATTTATACTGCATACTATACTTGTAGGATTGGAAACATGTATCAATTAATTTTTTATAACGCCTATTTTTATTAGCGTCAGCCTATTCTGCATTTTATAGAGGGTCATGTAAAACTCTTTGGGTTTTTATAGATATTGGTCCAAACAACCAAGGTAAAGAGCATGAAAGGAATAACATTTTCTGTCTAGTTTATGTTGTGCTCTCCTTAATTGTAAGAAAAGAAAGTTAATAAAAAATACTTCACTTGAATTCATAATCAGGAAAAAAAAAAAAAGGAAAAAACTAAATAACAAATTTTCAGAACTTCTTCAAAACATTGCAAGTAAAAGTACAAATATAATAGAACTGGACTTACAAGCATCTATTTTCTTTTGGGCAAATATAGTTTCTACGCAATTTTTATATCAACGTTAGGGGGTTTCATCGTCATCTATTAAACAATTCCTAAATGTATACCTATTTCTTTGTCATTCATTTTATTTACATATTCATAAATAAATTATATTAAATATAAAATTCAGGCTTTTTAAAATCATAATTATTTAGTCGTATTATTAAGTAAATTGACAAATAAACGAACGACGTTCAGAATTTTTCTCTTGCTTTTTTTTTTTTGTTTTTTAATTGAATATTCTTTAGTAAAATTTTCATGAGATTACCTAGAAACAACCACAAAGGTATGATTTTCAATAAATACTACAGTATTAATAATCCATAATTTTAACAAAGATTACATTAGTAATAGGTCCAAAGTGTGTGCTCTGACATTCTGAATGATCTATGGCTAGCTGTTCGTGATCTCAGAACTGTGTAGGCATTTCACGGACCATACATAAATATACTTAGTAAAGTTCAGGTACCTTTCAGCCAAGAACAAAATGTCGTGACAGATATTTACCAGTATCAGATTGTTAAATGGCAATAGGAAAAAGTATATTTTTCAACTAATGCAAGTCTATCTTTTCCAAATAATTAATTTACCTTTACGGGATGAATCCACTTATATATATATATATATATTGCTGATATATATATATATATATATATATAACATGTTATATGTGATATGAACAGCGTTTATTAAAAACACTGAGATCAATTCAACAAATCTGATATGTTTCTCGTTAAAATACTTAAGTTATTTACAAATTACTCTGAGACCCTATACCACAAAATCACCGTTGCTCTTTGTTGTAGTACATACCTATTGCTGATTGGCACAATCATTTTTGGCAAGCATGTAATTTCCATATATATCATACTACATTAATTGCCACGGAAACAGCTTATCTCATCTGTCTAATTACTCATAATCAGAACATAAAAAGTCATTCAATGAAACACTTACTAATTTTATACTCCGTAGATTTTTTTAAATAATATAATTGAACTAAAATACTGCGCAGAAGAAAATAGCTTAGTATATTTTTTTTTTCAGAAGGTGAAACCAATTATATTTGCAAGTTCAGAATCTTTATGGAGTTTTTCCTTCGCAAATCAAAGAATAGTACAGAGCACAATTAATATATATTACGGGTATTCATAATGTTCTGTTAAATGTAAAATGTTTTACCATCTTAAAAGTTATAAATATAGGATTGTGAGCAGCCCCGTTTAAAGTTATGTTAAGTCTTAAATTTATAAGAACTCCTACCGGATTTTTTGAACTTGTTTTATAACTTTTCTTTCCAAAACTTCATGTTATTGTTTACTTCTAAGTTTTGATTAAAGTAATTTCTTATAACATCCTTAAAGTGGAAGTTGTGTGAAAGTTTGGTTACTGAGTGCCTTGTTGATCTTCTGACTTGTGAGGAAGAGAATCAAGATTAGCTAATTGTCAACTGTCATAATATTATTATAATTGTCACCCATTGTTTTTTTTAAATTTAAAAACATCCAAAACAATATTAATACACAAACCACGAGCAAGAAACCTAACACGACAACAAACAAAACGTTAACGACCTCAGCTGGTCTGTTGCGTGGCGTATTTTCCCTTTAACAGACTCTCAACCATGTTATATGTTATATCGTTTTAACATGGTGAAAGAAAGAGATATTTCTCCATTTAACATGTTAAACTAAAGATCATGAATATCCCTATTGTCGTAGTAATGAATGTTCTCTTAGGCCATCTGTTTTATTTATGGTCCAATATTTTTATTAAGTAGTTTTACGGAAAGTCCTTCCTTTTAATTTCTTTATCTCATATATATTTTTATTGTTGTGAAAAACAATTTCTAAGGTCCAAATTTTTGCTTCCTCGCTATCAAAGGTAGGAAAGCTTTGTAACCATGCAGAAAGTGGAAAATTCATATATATTTGTAACTTGAATTTTAAGTTTTAAAAATCAAGTTACAAATTAGGTGCCGTATCTGTCACTCTGTCGACCTGTCTACTTTAACGTAGCATGTATTATGTGATAACTGTAGTTCATAAGTTGATTTTATTGTCTCTTTATTTCAACCAATAACTATAAAAAGGAGAAGAACATTGGTTACTTAAAACTGCATATTCTTTGAATGAGATAACAATAACAATTTATTTATTTGGGGCAACCTGCGTAGAAATAGAGTAGCCTGTAAAATACATAAAATAAATAATCAATTGTAGTATTTCATAAAAATATGGTGAGTAAAAGATTGATATAAACTAATAATAAACAATATACCCAAGCTGGGTTATCTACATTCGTCACAATAAAACAAAAACGTCACTTCAAATTTAATAATATAAAGAAAAAAAAATTATACATTCTGTTGTGACGATAGGTATCCAATCTCTAAGAAAAATGTTTTTATATTTAAAAAGAAGTTTACGATCCAATCCTGAGGGTACAGACAGGAATTAATTCAACTGATTTTGGCCAATATTGCTAGGTTTCGGCATGAATCAGATTCGGTTCTCATGATACATCGGGCAGTTTGTCAAATCATAGAAACAAACCTCCAGTGCCGTTCCATCACAAGCTGGAAATAGCTTCTGTGGTCCAAAGTATTTTTGAATGAGATTTGATTGAAATAAACTTTAATTATTTGGAGGTTGTTGATTGGCCGTGTTTAACATATAAAAGGCATATAGTCCGGGTGCGGTTAAAAAAAACTTCAATAGTAGTTAGATATTTAATGAGAGCAAACGTTTGGCCCCAAGCTACAAGGCTCTCTCAGGGCTGAAACAAGATACAAACAACTAAATTAAGATTTACAGCTTTCATAAATAACCAAGAATTACATAAAGGTATTAGACAATTAATGAATACGGAAATAATATTTAATAGATAAAAAAGAAATATAAAAATACAGTAAACATAAAAAGACGGAAAATATGGGAAATAAGAATAACAGTCAAGGAAAAAAGAATAAAACTATTTTAATTCTTGTAATAAAAATAAATTACATCTTTTTCATTTACTTTTTTTTTTTATCGACTTGATTTTTTTTTATTAAATAAGAGTGTTCCTGACAAAGGGTTGCATTAATCGATTTTAGAGATCCATAAGTAAATACTTTAGCGTAATTTCTAGATATATTTTGCATTCAGAGATAAATAGCTTGTACTAGGGAATAGGATAAAATAAGATTTATAGTTAGAAGTAAGTATATTTATTAATGTTTTATGTAATATTTCTTTGTTTATAATTATGAGAGATAGTTTACCGTGGATGATGAACGAAGAGAAGATGGTTGGGGTGGGGTCAATGATAAACACAAATAAGTTGGATTAACCTATTTTTAATGTGCCAAAGTTTCGGCTAGAGTTTCTAGCCTTCTTCAGGGCTAAAAACAGAACAAGATAACAACCACAGTAAGTATAGAAAAATAAAAAAATAAAAATGAAAGTATAAACAGAATAATTTTACACATAAAATGAATAATTTCACAAAATAGAATTAATAAAATGAAGTGATGAGAGAAGCGGGAAATAAAATGTATAAATTAAGGAAATGAAATAAAAATGAAGTTATATAATGCAAAGAAGTATGAACGTATTAGTTATTATTAATTTAAAAATTGAAATATGAAAAGAAAATGAATATTGAGAGGAAGAAAATATATGTAACAATAATAGATGATAAAGAGGCAAAATATAAGTAAATTATACCAAGAAATGAATAGAAAAAAATAATTCTGAAAACACCAATAATAATATAGTGAACACAACTTATAACGCGGGTAAGGAAAATGGATGAAAGTGGAGAAAATAAGGGGTAAGAGTAAAATAAAGAAAGGGGAAAGAAAACAAAAAAATTCTTTCTTGTTCTTTGATTTCTTTGTTTAATTTGATTTATTTTCTTGATGTAGCAACTCAATAAAGATAGGCAGAATTACTTGATAAATATAGCATATTTCCTCTTTATTTTTCCTATAAATTTATTTAAATACGTTCATTGTTGAACGTTAGCCGTGTAAAGGATATTGCTAAACTAGAATTTCTCTACGCAGCAAGACAAACAGACAACCGGAACTAGTCTTTTCTATAGTGCCTACTTTGTGTAAGTAAACAGATATCGGACCTCTCGGCTTAACGGTTCGATAAGTAATGTCCCTTAAAGGAATCCATTTCTCGTCCTTGATAATCGATATGCCCGCGATAACTGTAAAATTTCACTGATACGGTCGAAGGATGACAGAATGAGTGTGAAAAACCAAGGGGCAACTCATGAATAGCTTTTGCATTTCGTAACGTGTCAGTTTGTGAATAGGTCCCTCATTCAACACGGTCAGTGCTTTTCGGAATTGGTTTAAATGAATTATATTGCCTCCAACAGTTAGGGTAGCTGGTTCATTCTTATATATCTTTACATGTAGCTAACACGGGTCGTTGTACATCGTATAAGGAACCTATTAATATGCTCCAACGAAATTAAGTAATTTAAAATTTCAGGGCTTACTTACTTACTTAACTTATATAAAACTATATGTCATAATTTTAAAATCAAACCTTTTATGGATATAATACACCCTGCCTTACTCATGAACAAAGAGTATTATGGCTATACTATATATATACCATGTAACGTGAGAACGCACCTTTCTACCAACCGAGGTTGCGAGTTTGAGCCCGGCCCCATCCGGAATTTTTATAAGCATAAAATTATACAAAATCCACTCACAGCCTCCCCCCGAGTATTTGTGAGGCCCGTTAGCCAATGGGTGGCACTCACAAAAATTAGGGGTTGGAGTGACGAACTCACCCTACAAAAAAAAACACGTCAAGAAAGACGCGATATATTTCCGAGGACTTAGACCTCCATGGTCTGTCGCCCATACAATAATAATAATAACATGCATACCATATGGTATAGCATAGCATATGCTCATAATAAATAAAAACGAAACGTAAATAAATAATAAAATTAATGTAGTTAAATATAAAACAAAATGGATAATAAAAAAGATAAAATGAGTAAACTTATATATGCATATAAGTTAAATGACATCAAAGTAAATAAACAGTTTAGGTAAAGAAAATTATAATTTATATTAAATAAAAATGTTCGTTTGTAACTTATCTAAGATCTCTGAAAGTTCTTAACCAATTTACTCTTTTTTTTTTTTTATTTTAATTTATTTTTGATGACCTTAACATCCCATTCGTTGCAGATTTGACCCAAAACAGATATGCGTCTTTTTATTCCAAACTCCTTAACCATCCTAACCCATTAATTCTTAATCTTTCATCCTTAACAATCCCTGATAATCCTCCGAGGCGTCTGAAAAGAAGGTGGCCACGGGACCTTCTAATTTAAATTAATGTTTGAAGTACCACAAATGGGTGGTTCCTTCCCAAGATTTTCAAGTGTATATGAAATATACTACATATTTACCTATTGTATTATTTTGTACAGTTGTAAATTACATTAAATAAATAATTAAAAGAAAAAAAAATTATTTTTGGGAAGGTTCTTGGCTATTTAAATCAAATTTATCCAGTACAAAAACAATTATGAACAAAATTAAAATTTAATGGTGCATAGCTCAGAAAGTACATATTTTTTAGGATGTTACATACCAACCCATTTGTTTCTTTTTTAAAAATAGTAAAAAATATTTCTAAATCCAAATAATGATTTAACATTCAAAAAATATTTTTAAAATATCTAATAAGGCTTCAACAAAATATTTTTTTTAAGGAAAAAGCAATTTATATTCTTTTTTAGCTTCATAGGAAACTCTTAACAATCATTCATCAAATAAATTAAAAATTTTTGAACGTGATTTATTTGTAAATTTTTTTTTCTATCACTATATCCATTGTTCATATAATCGATCATAACTTCTATGTATTTTATCCAAATCTTATGTACAACCTTTAGAAATCTGAGTGCTGCACTTTCAGCTATATTAACATCACTCAGACTTAATACCCTTGTAAGGAAGAAATAAAGAAAATCTTTTCCAACGTTTTATGTCTCCGGTTTTAATTACCTAATTACTTCCATTTTATGATATTTGGTGGATTTTATAGAGATCTAAACCACTCCTAAGTATCATTTAAATTAGTTGATTAGTGTTCAAATCATTGTATTTTTTTTTATTTTAAAAAATTCAAAGGCTTGTGTAATCATTACATTTTTTGAAATGTTTTTATTTTCGATTTTTGGGAAAATTCCATTCAAGAGTTTCTTGTGGTGCTAAAGATGGATATCAAATTTATTCAATAATTTTGTTTTTCAAAAATATTGCATATGAATCGATTTGTTTATTTTTGAAAAGTAGGAAAGAAAAAATTCCAAGCCTTATTTCTGATTTATTTAATTAGGTCCACTTCATTCCATGACACATAAGTGCTGTTTATAGCTATGACATATTCAACATTATACCCACATTTATTAAAGTTTTGTTTTGTGGAATGTGAGGAGATTCTCTTAGTTTGTTTAGTAACTTGAGGACTATATACCCCTTAACATGCTATATGCTCATTTGAAACATAGTTAATTGTATGGAAAAATAGAACCTTCTTTGGGAGTAATATGACAGCAATTAATTTTTATATTATGCTTTCAACAAAATTGGATGGAAACTGACAAAGTACACCAAATATTTAACTGTTGTTATTTACTATTGTATTATTAATATTATTTATTGCATAATTAATTCAAATAATATTCCATTGTGTAATAATGTTCAAGGGTTACTTTGAACATACTAAATTTGAAAATATCAAGTGACAAGATAATATTTTCTTAAATAAATTTAGCATTTTGTACGTTATTGTTTCTTGACTGCTCTGTATGCATACATTAAAGCATTATACCATTTATCATATATATATATATATATATACATTTCTGAACTATATGGTATTGGATGCACTGATATTGAACTTTTCGTTAAATAACATGTAAATGACATACTACAATTGAAAAGGATCATGTAAGCTATAATGCATAATTGATAATTGTAAGGGATATTTGAAAAAATGAGAGAAAAAGATAGAACGATCCATTTGCTTCAAAGTGCATACACTACTATACTGTATAAATTCGGTCAAAGCTTCCTTAATTTAAATAAAATTTATATTACTACAATATTAATATCAAAATCACATATGTAGTGAACAAGTCCGAGAAAACCAGGTTCCGGTTACTTTCAGCTATGTCAATTCATTGGAAATACATTTAGTAATTTCTTCGAACTACTATTTGTGATGAAATTAGCAACAGCTGTTTATATTGCTAATGGGAATTTTTGGAACCTTGCTAAAGAGGATACACAAAGGAGCATCACATAAGATGGGACAAATGATTTCCTTTGACCCAAACACTATGCTGAGGGATAAGAATGATTTATCTCATGACTTTACCTTTGAACTAACATGTCCTTTTCTTATTACATAAAATGTTTTTTAAACAACGATTGACACTTTCGGATTGAGAACGCACAAAGTTAATATTAATCGTAATAAAGCTGCCTCATCATTACCATGCCAATTGTTCCTGATCAAAAGCAGACCATTTAAAAATAGAAATCGATTAGTTATATTGGACGCTCTAATGGCTGTGAGTTTTCGGAATGATATAACACTGTTAATTCAAACTGTTGGTTGTAACTAGCTGCGCAAAGCTTTTAATTCATTGTGCTTTGAATCAGCAAGCATATTTTATAGGATCAATGAACTACTTTGATTAATTTATATTAATGAATACTTTATAAATAACAAAGTTCAACTTTAAACTTTTTTTTAAGTCTACAAACATTGCCTATGTACATTACGTCATTATGAAATAGTTGGTTGTTTCTTTTGTATTAAGGAGCGTCTCATAAAAGGTTTTAGTCACTGTATATCATCTCTTAATTAATGTAAATGTGTTGTTCTCAAGATATGGTAGTCTATTAAAATTCTAATCTACAAGATTAGGTCATCATAACTTGCTTGAATATTACTTTTAACATTAAAGGGCAAACGGTAGTATTTAGAAACGATTTTAATGACTTAAAGTAATTTAGTCATGATACTGAGATTTAATAACATTTAAATAGTGTTCATTTCCTAAGTGACGTAATTAAAATTTGAATAAACTTCAGATAATTACCGCATATTCCAGGATTTTATTTTTAGTCAGTTAATAATTCTCCACAATATAGTGATCAAATTATAGAGTAGCCGATTTATTTCATATTATGTATTACGTTATTATTAAGTAAAATAAAAAAATGTTTTACTAAAAATAGTTTCTTAAATAGAAATTAAAACAATTCCGAAATTCTTAAATCTATCGGAAAAGTTGTATAATGATAATAGGTTGAATATAAATTTTCATTCAATAAGAAAATTCAAATTTATGTTATTAAATAAATAATGATATTAAATAGAAAACAGTTGGTTCCTACAACTTTAAATAAAAAAATCCTTTTTATTTTATGCTCAAGTTGAAACTGAATAGATCCTTTGAATAGTGTAGTGTAACCATTACTTAACAATCGTTTATTTAGTGGTAATAATCTCCCTAAACTAGATAAGGGCATCAATGAATAGGTGGATCATAAGAACTATAAACTTTAGGCTTGAGACAGGATGATTTTTGAATTCTGAATCAGTACCTTCGGAGAGAGAGAGAGTTCACCGTGAGAGGCCTCTGGAACCAGATAGAACAAGGAGCTTCTTAGAAGGCCTAGGTGTTAGCATTGGGGATATTGCGATCTTGGCGGAAAATATTATTTTGGACTCCCTGGGGATCATACATCATCACCTGCATGGAAATTATAGCTCTAGATTATTCATTGTTTTATTTATTTATTTTAGTAGGTGGACCTATCGATTTGTGTGTTTTAACTTATTTATTCATTAGTTTATTTTATTATTACTATTATTTTTATTTATTTATTTTTTTAATTATTTATCCAATCAAGTATTTCTTTTAACCAATCTTAGCGAGTCACTGGGGAGGATCTGAGAGGGGGAATTCGGGAGAGTGAATTTGTTGATCAAATGAAATGAAAATTGTGAAATGGAAGGGAAAAGGAAAAAGGAATAAATTGAAATATTTGTATTTAGTGTGTAGAATGGAATTGATTGTAATAGTAAACTGTGGAAGTAAAAAACAAAAAAACATTTTCTTTCTTGTTTATTATATCATGTAAAAATATGTAATTTATATATGTCCGATCACGGATTGATTAGTATGGTGTGTAATGTAGCAACCCGATGTATTTGGGCAGCATGGATGAATAAAGCATTTATCTCTCTCTCTTGACCTATACACTTGATTTCATATCACTACATATCACACAATCAATTCCAGTGCCCCCAAATTAATAGGCTACTTCGGAAATTAGAACTTGAAAAATTTGAGTTGATCGACTTTTATTATATTTTTTAAAATACGTTCAAGATATTGTTCCGTTGAACATTATGAAGCAAGTTCCTGCTAACAATTTTAAAATTCAAAATTTAAACCTTCATGGTCCTGACATATAACGTTGCGTTGCTGGCAACTCAAATTTATTAACAACCAATTAATAAATATTTTATAAATATAAATATACTAATATACTTTAAACATATTTACATTATTCTTATGGATGTTAAAGCTCGATATGAGCTTAAATGTTAACTATTCTTCACATTTATTCACCTAAAATAAAACGATTCTACGATAAAGATATCATACAAATAATCGTAGGGAGAGGATAAACACAGAATTAGACGTGGGAAGTTTTCATTTCTTTGAACAGGATTCATGCTATTTTCGATTTAAAACCTGGGAATATACCTCTCTTTCGGAAGATAACTATTCCTTTCCATATCCTCATCTTTATTTTCTCAGAGGAAAGCGAAACTGATTTTGATCGAAAAGTTCTTCCTAAACACGATTTAGTGAGATTGGTCACAGTCTTGCTAAGAACAGTACGATCTGTGACCAATGACAAATCTTCAGAATGTAAGTCTGGCCATGAAAGGCGATATGATAGAGTTAACTTACCGTTTTAGTTTCTGACCAAGTGAATTGGTTGGTCAGATACATTTTATATTTTCTTCCAGATAAGTTGATCTACTTCTAGTATGGGAGGTAGTGTAGAAAAATGTGACTTATTTTACACAAAGTTAAATTTATTTCAATCAATTATGACCTTATAGATAATTTACAATACTAATAATTAATAAGACGACTTAACTAGTTTCAATTTATGTAATTGATTAATTGTGATCCTATGACAATAATCGTTATAAACTACTTTATAGCGCATTTTCACTTTCCAAGATATTTGCATGAATGCATTTAAAAACAGCATAGGTATCACATTATTGTGAGGATATGTTTCCAGAATGATAAGTTGAGTTTTAAAAATATAAATCTTATGAAAACGTATTGGTTATTTCTACGGACTTACGAGGCATCACAGAGACAATTTATATGATATTATTGAAACACATCGAACAGTATTCTTTGTAAAACTGTTGTCAATTGCAAGTGTTTGCTAGCACATTTTATGTCAAGCGGGCCGTAACTTAGTTACCCACGGCCAACATTTTATTTGAATGAAATAAATTTTTTATTTTATTTATTAATAATATTAATAATAATTATAAATAAGTAGAATAAACATGCGTAGGGAAATTATATAAGCTTAGTGTAATAAAAGTATTCAATTAATTAACGTCGTAAAATAATCAAACTATAATTTTACACTTTTATATAAAAAAAAAGTTTTGAATATAGTCAAATTAATCTCACTCGGTTTTATTATTATCTTATTTAAATAAAAAAAAAACTTTTAACATAAAAATAATAGCAATCATTATTAACTGTTCTAATCTTTATAAAGTTATTTAATCACCTTGATATGTTTGAACTTAATAACCTTGTATGTTTCGTTTTTAAAATAGAACTAGAATAAAATTTTATAATAGTTTTCAAGTAAATAAAATTTTAATTATTTTCAAAGAAATTTGTCGTGTTATAATTTTCTAATTTATTTTCATGTCAGAATTTAGTTCCATATTTTTGAATGCACGGCAAAGATATCTTGAAGTCATCTTCCACCGAGAACTGAAGATGTTGACAGTTGACTTTCCGGACTAAATTGCTCAATGGTCATTAGTGATGTCCATTGTTTTCTTCTAATGTAAGATAATTGTCTTTGTGTAATGATGATGTTTGTATGTCTTTTTATTTTCTGCTTTTTTAAAAAAAACCTGTTACCACTTCACCTTTAATGTTTCTGTTTTACGATTGTTATGAATCTAATAAAACAAGTCAAATTCAAATTACATAAAAAACATACTTTAATTTCCAAATTTGATAATGTTTACCAATCGTCTTTAAATAATAAAATCTACCCTAAAGGTAGTGAAGAATGGGTCCATAATATATCTTCCACCACTATTTCCCCCAATGTCGTAAATATTTTAAGTTTAGGCCCTAATTTCACTACACCTCCTTCAAATATTTCTCACCTTATACCTGCTCTCATTACCGATTTAGAATTTATTTATCGAGACGATCTTTTTAGTATTTCTGAAGAAGACAGGGAGCTTTCTCGTATGCGCACTTGTAACATTATTTCCAATCACCTCCAACACCCTCCACCCCGTTCTTCCATTCTTTCTCCCTTATTTTTCAAAGCCCTTTCTTACACCCGCTCCTTTATCAAATCTAACGACCAACTTGTAATCACTAAAGCTGACAAAGGTAACTCGACTATGGTTATGAACAAATCTGAGTACGTTGACAAAATTAACATCCTTCTGTCTGACACAAC
>NW_027112099.1:560924-561723 GCF_000696795.3 Halyomorpha halys | reverse complement strand
CTGGACTATAATTCAACCTCATACCACGCTTAACCTCACCTCATTTCTTTCTGCTTTAGAACTTTGCTGTAATTCTGGTTACCTGACTTTTCAAGATAAATTTTACCACCAAATTAACGGACTTGCGATGGGTAACTGCCTTGCTCCAGATATTTCTAATATTGTTCTTAATGACCTTCTCGACTCTATAATACCTCTCTTCTCACAAGACATAATTTTCATTAAAAAGTACGTGGACGATCTCTTCCTGGTCCTCAATCCTGACAGAATCGCCGAGATCCTATCAGCCTTTAACTCCTACCACCCTCGTATTCGGTTTACTGTTGAAGGTGAAATTGACCATTCCCTACCTTTTCTTGACCTACTTATTATCAGAAATTCCGATGGCTCCCTATCCACTAATTGGTATACCAAATCCACTTATTCTGGTAGACTCCTCAACTATTTTTCTCAACACCCTTATCACCAAATTATTAATGTTGCTAAGAACCTTATCCACCGATCCTTTTCTCTTTCTGACCCTCAATACCACCAGACCAACATACAACGTATTAAACAGATCCTATTTAACAACAATTTCCCTCCGAAAATTACTAACAAATTACTTGATTCTTACATTAACCGTGTTACTCCAATCCCTCCTGCCTCAACCCTTCTCAACCCACTCCACCACTTTATAATCAGATTATAAAATCCTCATAATACTTTTTTTTCCCCCCCACTTTTTTTCTGCATTTTAGAAGCCCATTTTCTTGTCATATCTTTTATTCTTGTTTTTCTAAATTCTCACATTTTTTTT
>NW_027112099.1:548913-560165 GCF_000696795.3 Halyomorpha halys | reverse complement strand
AAACGTTGGCTCAATAAAATAGTATAATTATCTACTATTTGAGTTTTTTTTTTACTGCACCCGGACCATATTCCATTCAACTATCCATTCGATTTCTGGGATTAACTATGAGTCTTTTTTTTTTTTAAACTTTATTTATTGATAGATATTACAATCTGACACGCCATTGTGTGCAATAGGTAATAGTGATGAATGATCACATTCATACTAAAATAAAATAAAATATGAATGAAAAATAAATAAATAAATGAAAAAAAGTACATAAAAATAAATTAAATCTCTCTTAAAATATATACAAACTGAAGGATAAAGAAAATAAACATAATCAAACTATGTGCATAAAAAAAAATAATAATAAAAATAAATTAATCTCTAGCCACATTTACACTTTTATACACAATATTTACACAATCGACTTGAGGATCTCTGAGCCCACTCTATCTCCCCACGTGTGAGGGGCTCTAGCAGAGCTCATAAGTCCCAGGGCATCCCTCTCGCCGCATCACTGGTAGTGAGCCAGTGGAGGCTGAGCAAGTGCGCTAAAGCCGCAAACACTTAACTTGAGTGGAGAATCTGACCGTTGCCAGAACTCCAATTGTTCATTTTTATTTCACAATAAGTTTCTTGACCACTGCCAGGTAGTATTCAATTTTTTGACATGTTAATGTTTTACAGATACATCAAAATCATCATATTTAACTAAAGTATGTTAAATAATAAAAGTAACAGTAGTTAAAAGTAGATTGATTCATACATAATTTTTCTTTAGTTCAAATATACCAATCAAAATCACTGTTAATGATTCGTCATTATTCATTATCTTAATACACTTAAAATCATAAAATCTTGTTTGTGAGAATTTACAATAAGAGTAGACTATTGCGAAGTGCAAACGGTTTGGGCAGCCAAAATTGGCAGAAATACAAAAATCTTTTACAATTTTTAAAAAAATATTTCTCCCTCATAAAATTCTTTTTCTAATAAAATTTACTTTGTTCATTTATGTTTGCATCATTTAAGTGTTAGTATCTTTTTTAGCCCTGAAGAAGCTCTGCTACGTGGGACGAAATGTTGACTCAATTTAAATATTTTAATCACTATTTGAGTTTTTCTTTGACTGCATTTGGACCATTTGTTTATTGAAATTCTTTTCACTGATTAAATCTAACAATATTATGAGTTCTGGCTCTTTCCCCCCGGTGATTCATAGAAGATACGTTTCGACCAATAAAATCTACCTCATTTCAACATCATCAAAAATAGATGTTGAAAAACACACAGTGTGTTGGATATCTTTCTGTGGAAAGTCAATGGGATTCCCTACCAGTACGCCAAAAACACCTTCCTCTTCCAATCTTCCCGCGTAATTCCCCAACGGTGACCCTTTTGACATCTTAACACCGAAACGCCAATGTGACTCCCGTTGCACACTTGCCTAATGTTCCAGGATTTATATTTCCGCAAAAGGAAATAAACTAGCAGTTTATTGGTGCAATATAATCGGAACGTTCTGTCTTCTCTGAATAAAAAATAAAAATAGGAATCATTACAATACTGTTGTATATTAGTTACATACCAAAACCGGCCAAGTCCATTTTCAATTTTTTTTTAGTTTTTATTATTCTTAATATTAGTTCTGTTACAAACTTATTACGATGTAAAAGTGATTTGTTCAGAATAAAATTCAATTTAAATTGTTTTGAAATAAATCATTTTGTTAAATAAATAAATTTAAATTTCATGTATTATAGTCTCAAAACATTTTATTCTCTTTATAAGTCCGACGCTTCGGATATATTAAATAAAATTAATTTATGAAAAATGTGGGATAAATTAAATGTTGACAATTATAATTAACCTTTATAAGATTAAAGAGAAAATTTAACAAAAATATAGTTATAATAAATAAATTTAAAGCTTGACCTGAGTGGAGGAAAGGTTGCAATTATTGTTGTGATAAATTTTGACAAATAGGTGACTGTGATAAAGAATTTTATTTTTTTTTTAACATGAAAATTGACAAATTAGGTAATTAGACAGAATTTAGGATATGCTAATGAACAAAAAATATGTTTACCTAATTAGAGAAATTGTTGAATTGATCTGGGGAGAAGAGTCTGCATGTTACAAGTTATAACTACATTAGTTGAAATAAACTATAACTGGTTATGTAATTAGTTATTGAAAATGGGGAACTACATTTTTCAACTAGAGTAATTTTAATTGCAATTTTCACAACTACAATTAGTAGTTGATAAAATAAGTAGTTAAACAAAATAAAGAAACATGGTTAATAACTTTTTAGTTGTAGTTATTACTCAATAACTACAGTTACAATTACAACTAATAGTTGTAATTATTTTTATAACTACTTTTTATTTAAACTAGTAATTGAATTTATAAAAACCAACTACAATTACTGTAACTGAAAAACGAGGAAAATACAACTACAGTAACCAACTACATTTTTGTAACTGTAGTAGGAATTACATAACTAGTATGCATTAGTTGAAAAAATAGCTAATTTTGTAAATATTTAATTACTGCCCAACTCTGCCGTCCGGTGACAAAACTCGAAGTACAGCAAACTCACAAGTCCTAATTTATTTTGAAACAAAGAAAATTTATTCCTGAATTTTTGCATAACTCTAAAAGTATACATTATATGGTAAATTAGGTACATATATATTTATAGGGATTAGAGAAAAAGAGAGTTAATTGCAATATAATTACCACTTAAGTGAGGGAAGTATTATGATCGGGTAAATATTTTTCTATTTCTAAGAAATACATTACCAAAGCTTCGGAGATTGTTCAAATAAATTATTAGTTCAAATTGTTAAGCTCTTCATGACAACAGACTAAGAAATGGTGGAGTATGCTGGTCATATTTCAGACTTGAGAAATATCGTTTATTTTAAAATACAAATAAAAAATATGTTCTATAAATATTCACGACCCTCCGTAGCCAATAAATAAGTTACAATATTATCTTCAATTGTATTTCATTTATTAATTTTTAAAACGATATACTTTAAGAGATTATATTAATTTTTGTCAATATAAACTAAGCATACAGATATAACATTGACTAAAATTATTTTAGCAACTCAAAATTATTTACTTGCGGCTTATCTTATTTCAATAACCACTATTCTCAGCAGTAATTGTGATAGTGAACCTGTAGGAAAATGTTATGCCATTTCATAACATTTTTCAATTACAATGTTTTTTCTTATTTTCTTAGAATTGTTCTGTGCAAGGATCTGCGTACTCTAATGAGATTTTTGTTTTTTAACTAGAATTGTCCTTGGAAATTCCATTTGTTTTTCCACTAAACGTATCATTTGCATTGTAAGCAATATATAAGCAGTTCTGATTTTTCAATAATAAGTGTGTTTTTTTCCTAGATAAATAACTTGTTATCTATAAATAACAATGCTAATTATAAATTATACAAATTATACTGCCCAGTATAAAATAACTATTTTCTACAGTTATTTTTTTTTAAATTCTATGTATAGTTTGACACATTTTTAATCACAAGTTCTGTTTCAATTTATGGTTCTAACTTTTGATTACAGGGAAAGTTAAAAGCAATTCTGTGAGTATCATTTTTATTCGATAAAGCGTTGTGATTAACTCTTTTGTAGAATGTAATGTAATGTGATGTACTGTAAATCTTACTTATTTTTAAACAAGCCATATTCTATTGCAGCTGGTAATTTTTTTATATTCCAGCACAATGTACAGTCCATTCCAGTTCATTTTAATTGAATATATTTAATTAAATATTATGATTTTTATTATTTTAATTAGTTCTTTAATCAATACAAATCATTCAATCGTTGCAGTCTTTACAGTTGTAGGACTTATCATTCTCTTAATATTAATATTATAAAGATGGAAATTGTTTTTAGATTTTACAAAGATGGCTCCGGTGGCAGTATAGAATTGTACAAATATAGTTGAAAACTATTCTTTATTAACCAACGTTTCCCTCCACTTTGTGGCAACGGGGAAACAATAGTCTAGAGTTACTGAAGTTTCTGCAAGGGTCGGAAGGTTTGCATGAAGCAGTTTGACTTTTCAATATGATGATCTTTAGATGTTGTTCTTATCTTTAGATGTTATGTTATGATCAAATGTTATTTGATCTTTAATCAAGCTCCTCGGAATGCACTAAATTCCGAAGCAGGACTTCTCTTTTGAAATTACTAATCTTTCATCGCATCCTTCTAAGCGGGCTATTTTGTCAGCAATAGAATTTATGACCCTTTGGAGTTCATGTCTCTAGTAGTATTATATACCAAGACTATCCTACAGGATTTGTGGATAGGATGAGGTAGGTCCATCTGAAACTTATCTGAGATGGTATCAGTTTACATCGCAGAACGAATACATTTCACAAGTAAAGATTCCTCGCCGCCTAGTGGATAATGAATATAAGCCCTCAATTCTTCTCGACTTCTGCGACACATCTAAACGGGGTTACGTTGCCGTTCTATATCTGGTCGAGAATAATCAGGCTACAAAAGTCATCTAATTTGGGCTAAAACTCAGCTGGCTCTAATCAACCGGATGTACTACCTCGGTTAGAGTTGTCAGATGTTCTCTTAAACCAAAAATAGAGAACTATTAATTAGTACGGTAACGTTAGCAACGTTTTGCTCCATTTTGCTGGGCTGTCTCCTAGTAGTCTTATTTTACAAAAAACAGAATTGAGCCCTGATGAAGCCTAACAAAGTGGGGTGTACATTGCTTACGAATAAATCGTTTTCCACTATTAGTACAGGCGCCGGGAAGAAAAAAAGGCAGTTATCTCACCCCAATTTTTTATTACTTCAATAAAAACTATGTATAATTACTGGTCAAAATTGATGAGTCTACCAAGTATAGATAGGGGGATTAAAAAATGGTGGCTCTTTCAAAACCTTAAAAAAACATTGATTTTTCATTCGGATCTCTATATCTTAAAAACTATCAACAACACTAGAAAATCTAAGAGAACATTATTTAAAGAAGAGTAAATTTGCTGAAATATTAGCCCCAAAAGAGCTATTTACGTCCAATAGTTCTCGAGATATAGCTTTTTAAAAAGCAAAATTTGCTAAAAATCTAATGAAAGATTAGTAGTTAGTTAATTTACTTTGAGAAATCTATTTCTCAGGAACTATGTGACGTATAGATGTATATTAGCACTCAAATTAAATCTAGTTTAATGGACTATAAAGATGTTTATGATCTCTACCTTTGTAGGAATAGTAGTTTTCATGATATTTACTAAAATAAATTAATTTATAGTTGTTCGGACAATAAATTTGATTTATCAAAAACTTTATTTCAGAAACCATAGGACGTATTGATGTCTGACAGCGCTCAAATTAAAGCTAGTTAAATTTACTGCAAAATAGTCAATTATGTTTATCTTTGTAGGAGTAGTAGTTTTTATGATATTGGACAAAATAAACTCACAAAATTTCTAGTTGTTCGTAAAAAATATATCTCTAGATCCTTAAGACGCACATATGTCTACCAACACTCAAAATAAACGAAATTTAACTTACTACAAAGTAGTTTATTACATTTATCTTTGTAGGGGTAGTAGTTTTTATGATATTCACATATGAATATAAATTTTGGAAATGAAAATTAAATAACGTCCAATGGTTTCTGAAATAAAGTTTTTTATAATCAAATTTATTGTCCGAACAACTATAAATCAATTTATTTTAGCAAATTTCATGTAAACTATTACTCCTACGAACATAAACATCATAAGCTACTTTATAGCTCATTAAACTAGCTTTAATTTGAGTGCTAATAGATATCTGTATGTCAAATGGTTTTTGCGATTTAAATTTTTCAAAATAAATTCGCTAACTTCTGATCTTTCAGTACGTTCCATAGAACATTTTTATAGAATGTTGCTTTTTAAAAAGGTATATCTCGAAAACTATTTAACGTAAATAACTCTATTAGGGCTCATATTTTAGCTAATTTGCTCTTCTTTAAATGATGTTGTCTTTGGTTATTATTATTTATACATATTTTCCATTAAAGTAATCAAAAATTGGGATGAGATAACTGCCTTTTTTCTCCTCTTGGGCTCTTGTACTCATTTTTGTACCTTTTTTGACCGCCAACTGGACCACCTTCTTACAATTTATCATATGCAGACAACTGATAACCATCCAATATACATTGTTTTAACTAAACCCGGTTTTAAGTAGTTAACTTTGGAAGTTCGAAAAAAATACAAAAAAACATACTTATGATTATGAGAGATAGTTGACCGTGGATGTCGTATAGGAGAAAATGGTTGAAAGGTGCGGTCAAAATATAGGGTTTTTTTTTTAAGCCCGATAGAACTTGAAATTGTAAAAAATAACACAAAAAATTAAATTGTAATCTAAATTTTTTTTTTATTCGAAAGATCAATACGTGACATTAACATTTGAAAATGATTTCGGGCATATGGGCACCGCGGCTGTTCTTGACCTGTAAAATTGTGTTCAGCGATGAGGCGCATTTTTGGCTTAACGGGTTTGTTAATAAGCAAAATTGCCGCATATGGTCGTGCGATTTGACACCTCTCGATTATTTCCTGTGGGGCTACGTGAAGTCACTGGTATATGCTGATAAACCAGCAACAATTGACGCCTTGGAGGCCAGCATTGTTCGTGTTATTCGTGACATACGGCCAGCAGTGCTCGAAAAAGTGGCCCAAAATTGGACGTCCAGAATGCGCTTCGTCAAGAACAGCCGCGGTGCCCATATGCCCGAAATCATTTTCAAATGTTAATGTCACGTATTGATCTTTCGAATAAAAAAAAAATTTAGATTACAATTTAATTTTTTGTGTTATTTTTTACAATTTCAAGTTCTATCGGGCTTAAAAAAACACCCTATATAACACAAATAAGTTTAATTAACTAATTTAATCGTGCCAACGTTAACTAACAGCTTCATAACTATGAATCAGAACATAACTAGTTCACCATATATTATTGTTGTTGTTTTCAATTTTTTTTTTCTATTCTCCTTCTTTTGTTAAACTTAACATATATTTTGCTTCTTTATCTAATATTATGGTTACATAATTCATTTGTTACATATATTTTTTCTTTCCAAAATTTTAATTTTTAAATTATTAATAAACTAAAATATTCATATTTCTTTGCATCATATAACTTCAATTTTTATTTTATTTTCTTACTCACTGTTGGATGCTACAGTCCTTGTAGGACCTGGTCCTCTGCCAGCACTCTTTCCCATGCCTCGCGGTCTCCAGCGAGACTCCTCCAATTTTCAACTCCCATTCCTCTCAAATCATCCAGCCACCGGCGCCTGGATCTACCCCTTTTCCTTTTTCCTCCTGGTGCACCATTTAGCATCCTTTTAGGCAGCCTGCAGGGCTCCATCCTTTCCACATGTCCCAACCATCTTAGCCTGCTTTTATTTTCTTAATTATGTTATTTTACCTACTTTTTTTAATTTCCTATGTATATATTTTATTTTCCACTTCTTTCAGCACTTTCTGTACAATTATTTACTTAATGTCATTCTGTTTATATTTTCTTTTTTGTATTTATTGGTTATCTTTTTTTGTTCTTAGCCCTGATGAAAGCTATAGAAATTCGGGCCGAAATGTTAATTCAACTTATTTGTGTTATATTTTGACTGCACCCTCAGACCATTTTGTCCTCCTATAAAACATTCTTATAGTTTCCATTACAAAATATAAAACATAAATGTCGATCAGACATATCAGAATATTGAAACTGGCATTATTAGATAGAATATTATTTAGAAGAAAAAAGACGTATAAAACAAACATTTTATCTTCTTAAAACAATGATTCAGTAAAACTAGTTTGTTTCTTTAGAACTATAAATAAATTAATTGAAAACTAATTAAGCGAGTGATAATTAGTAAGTATATTAAATATTACGTTAGAAATTCGAACTAAAATGATAAATGAAATTGATCTTACGTAAGAATTTTATTGAGAAAGTAGAAGTACATAAATACAGTTAAACCTAAAGTTATATTTTTAACTACTTACCTACAGCTATTTATAGTTAATAATTTTAGCAATTAAGGCAACATGATTATTACTTTTTCTTTCTTTTACCTGGTATTTTATTGATTTATTTCACCTCTATACCGAGTGTATTATAGTGAATATGATAGCAAATTTTAGTAGTTAAAAAAAAGCATTATCTTTCTATTTCGTTTTCTTTGTCTTGGAGGATCTCTTCTATGCTTGTTCCTATCATGAGTTTTTTACCTTTTACCTGGTTGGATTAAACGGCAATTTAGGCGACCTTGCTTTTGATGCTACGATTTTTTTTTTTCAACGGATGCATGAGAAATGAAGTAATTAAAGACAATTAAGATAATTACGGGGGTAAAAAAGATATTAGGCATTTATCCATTCCATTGCCACAGAAGCATTTTAAGGTAGGTTGGTAATTTGGGTCCGCAACTTGCGGGGAAGCCTAGTGGCGCTTATTCACCGTTTTAAAAAAATTGTTAATTCGAGCAGCACTAAAAAAGTGGCTAAAATTGTAAAAAAAAAAAATAAATAAATAAATAAAGCTTAATAACAGACTGTATTATTTTCATTTTTAATAAGGTACAAAACCTACGGGAGAAGCTTAGTTTGAAAAACGCGGGTCAAGAAAAATACTTTTGCGCATAGTTCAGAGAAAGTAATGGATAGAATTTGAAAAACTTAATACTGAAACATTCAAATACTAGTCCCCAACGACTCTCAAAATTCATGCCAAATCGGACGAGCCGTTTTTTAAGTATAGGGATTATTTATTATTCCCTTGAATAATAACATTAATGGATCCTCATACCACTTTTTAGAGGATGTCAGACCAACTTTAAACTTTAAGGACAGCAGAAAAGTATAAGAAATGCTTATTAATCTTAGGAGATAACCGAAACCAAACATTAGAGCCCAGCAGATTAGTTTCTAATCGTGCTAAGCGTCAATACCCCCATTTCTGGACCGAACACTAATAAAAATCAACTACTATTGTAGATGATTATTCATTTTTTGAAATTACTAGAATATTTTAATTTTCGTTCTACTGATGTAACTTAAATTTTATTAATAAAATAGTCTAAAAACTTAAACAAGAAGCTGTATATAATTGGTCCCCAAAACAAAGCCTTAAGGTTCTGAAATAACAATAAATTGCCATCCAGTCAACGTTTAGCCAATTCAGGAATCATCAGAAAAAAAATACAAGATTACATAAATGCACATCAAAGAAAGGAAACATCACATCAAGTTATAAAAACGACTCGCGTCTTGAACTAGGCACCCCATTCCAACACAATTGAAAACCGGATTACAATCAATGAGTTTAAAGGTATTCGATTTCTTCTTTTTAATTTAACAGGTAATATAATTTAACAATTCAATTGTAAATTTTATTTTTGGAATACAAAATAATATATATGGAATAAATATTCCTTTCATGAATAAAGGGATTATTCTTAACTTTGAATATCATAAATATATGTGAACATAAAATTTCTGCTAAAAAAATTGCTATATGGTAAAAAAACAAAACAAATAAAGTGCAAATGAATCGTTAATTCTTTATTTAATGTTATCTCATTGCTATAAATTAATTATTTATCTGTCACAATCCAGTAAAGCTGAGTAGGAGGTACTGCTAAATTTAAAAAAAAAAAATTAGCAGCTTTCATATTTCAAATATTTTATTTTTCATCACTATAGTTATATCTTAGATTTTTTTTTTTTTTTTTTTTTGTGGTCAGTACAGAAAGGCTACACATCAGCGAAAATCTATTATTTTAAAAGTATAGCAGACTACATATTTGCAATTAGAAATTGTGTAAAAAGTGGCCATTAAACGAAGAGTTTAAGAATTGATGCTAATAACAAAGAGAAGAAAAATTTATTATCAATGTAAAATCAATAAAAAATAAAAGTTTTGAAGTATGGAGATTGTATACTAGCTAAAAAAAAAAATCAGAAAATTGGTGCCAAAAAAACACCTTTGAATAATAAATATTTTTAATTAAGAATAGCAAGTACAACAGGTGATAATTTATTATGTTATTAATTTATTTTTTATTGGAATAATCTTCAAGCTTGGATTCTATAAATACTTCGAAGATATATTTTGAGCAAAGTGTATAAAGATCTTTGTTTTCATCAATGTTCCTAAATTTGTAATTTCATTTTGAGAAAGTTCTTGTTCCAACTTAGTTTAACTTTTTCTAAGGTACTTTTTTAATACAGTTTATGCAAGAACTTTATTTGTTAAATATTTATAATAAAGTCCTTTGAACTTTTATAACAAAAGATCTTTTAAAAACGTTTTGACTATTTTTAATACAGCCTCTGAACAATAAAATCTATCCATATAACTTATTCAACAAATGTTCTTTATTATATAAGTTTTATTTATACCTATGGTTCTGTGTTTGTGTATCTATGGGCACATTTCATTGGAAACTATGAGGACTGTTTTGAACCCCGGTTTTAATCAATTTCTATAAACTGATTGTCCTTAGTTGGAACTAGTTCTAATTTTTGACAATATGACAGTTTATTATTCTAAAAAAGTAATGATAAAGTGTATACTCCACTTTTTATCGTTAATTGGTCTTCTGAGAAAATTATAATTAATGAAAACTGGATATCTACTTTTGCGTGGCTGCTAATCGCGAGCTTGACAGTGAAAAACTTTGATGACCCCTGTAAATTTTATGTATCTCTTTCCTCTAAATAAACCAACGCTAATTAAGGCATATCAAGAAACTGTTGATACTTTCAAATAAAATGGTGAAGCTGTCAATTAAGATAAGCTTATTTTAGTTTTGATTAATAGAGGACAGATGCTTTTGTTTTTTAAGAGGTTTTTGAACTTAAAAGGAAACTACGAATCAAACTTACCTAATTAAAATCCTCTTGTAGTAACTGATTAACATTTGAAGCGTTCCAACAGTTCATCATGAAACCAATAGTATACAAGCATAAAACATAATGTGGACAACTGAATCTACAAAACATTAGAAATGCTCACACATTAAAGTATTCACAAATTAGATAAGTGCATATACAGAGTCATTAATACAATTAAACTATTAGTGTCACTCTGAAATACTTCATTTTTTAAAAATTAATATACTAATATAGCATAAACAATAGATATTGTTATCGGGGTTGATATAGCTGACTAGTGCTGTAACTTTAT